>NC_085045.1:6640818-6940818 GCF_963692335.1 Osmerus eperlanus | reverse complement strand
CATCAGCAACCTTTCAGTTACTAGTCCAATGCTTTAACCACTTGGGCCACCCTGCCGCCCCTTGAAATGCTGACTGCAGGAATGTCCACCAGAGCTGTTGCCAGAGAATTGAATGTTAATGTCTCTACCATAAGCTGCCTCCAACGTCGTTGTAGAGAATTTAGCAGTATGTCCAACCGGCCTCACAACCGCAGACCACATGTAAGCACGCCAGCCCAGGATCTCCACATCCGGATCCTTCACCTGCCAGATAGCCTGACACCAGCCACCCGGACAGCTGATGAAACTGAGTATTTCTGTCTGTAATAAAGCCCTTTTGTGGAGAAAAACTCATTCTGATTGTGGAAGGCCTACGCCCTTCCAAGCTAACCCATTCTACTGTAACTCAGTAAAATCGTTGAAATTGTTGCATGTTTGTTCAGTTCAGTATAACATGAATTACACCTGCAATGCACCTGCTCAAACACTGAGATTTCACACGTACGTGGCCTAACATCCAGCAAGGGCACAGATCGCATCTGTCTATAAATGGAGCACCAACCTCGCTGATTGAGTTTGTTCTCCTCAAAACCCTCTGAAAAGCCATGAAGAGAGCCAACGTCTTTATTCTGCTTCTTGCTGGTGTGTTGGTCAATGGAAAAGGTATGCTTTATGTCACGTGTGAGGTCGAGGATTAAAGCCTGAGCATATGTGTAGCAGAGTAACTCAAAATGTGGACTTAATATTTCAATCAAAAAGCAATGTGTGTGGTCAGAAATCTTTTTTTAAAAGGAGGAGGTGCTAATTACTACAGTGATCAATTAAGTTTTTCTTGTGCCATTGTTTGTGTGTTGCAGACCTCCGCTGGCAGAACAACTATGACGAGCCGTTATTCTTTAATTGCCCTTCAGGACAATCCATCTCTCACATAGAGAGGTGATTCCTTACATTCCGTACAACCAATCTTCTGCAAAACCTGAATTCTGCACTGACTCACAAGCACAGATTTCCAAATCAAAGTGTGCTTTTTATTGCTGCAGTGCTAAGTTAACCCTAACCCTTTCTCAAACCCTAGCAAGCTGTTGCATATTACAGAGTTGCTGTTGATTCAGATTTACAATTTTCCATTTTGAGAAATTAAACTGTGGTTTAGCTCTGTATTTTGGATTTAGGTTATTGCAATTGCATTCTGGACAAAATTGGTTGGGCAACAATAAGACCTTCAACCTGCATAAATGTTTGTTTTCGTATAAATTCAACTATTAATTTGTGCATTGTAATGTATTTATCCAATTTTAGTGAGCATCACAACAAACATGAAGACCGTGTGTGGGACTTTAGGTGCAAAGCCACGTTTGACTCAGCAACTAACTGCTTTACGTCTTCCTACGTAAATGGCTTTGACAGACCTTTGAGCTACCAATGCCCAACCTCTCAGGTCATCACAGGGATGCACAGCTATCATGAGAACAAGCATGAGGACAGAAGGTGAGATGTAAATGAGTCACTAATCACATTAAATAAATACTAATCTTCAAGAAATGACTGTCCAATCAAACAAAATAACTAGTGCTTTACAATGATGGTGACATTTAGAGACATTTGGGGATTAAATGGTGCAAAATCTTCCTAGAGGTGACACAGGGTTGACGGAGGCACTGTTTTTGTTGAACAACCCTACTATAATGTGAATTGCAAGGTCAATACAAAAAATATATCATAATTCGAACCTAATTTCCACCATTTTACAGATGGAAGTTCACCTGCTGTGGAGCCAGCAACTTCTGTACTGATACCTGCCAGTGGACAAACTACGTAAACTCGTTTGATGAGGCCTTCGCATTTGATGTCCCATCAAATACCTACCTGATTGGAGCTGAAAGCTACCATGAAAACAAGCATGAGTGAGTATGATTATTCATTGGTACTGTATGCTAATGTCACAGATTCCAAGTATTTTCTCTCTCTCTCTCTCTGTGTGTGTGTGTATCTACAGTATATGTGTGTCATATTTTTGCTTTTGGATTAAACAAGCTTCAGCAAAAGATGAATTGACTACAAAACTAACAGGAACAAAATGTCTGTTTGTCTTGTGTACTTTCAGAGATCGTCGCTGGAAATACCAATACTGTACCAGAAGGTCATGCTGAATCTATAACTGATTCTACCAACAATCAGATTATTTTATCCATTGTTGTCTCTTGACAACCTTGAAAGAAATTCATGATTAAAGATACTTGCATTACATTATTGTGTTTCATTTCACTGCACTAATGTTTAAATGATTGATTGTGCTTGGTTTCTGGTAAGATATAAACTCTATACAGTACTGTAATGGACGACAAATGGTTATCTCAGACAATAATTACTAAAACATCTATTGTTTGCTTCCCTTCTGTTGTAAATTTAAAGAGTTTAATTTGACCTTTTTATTATTTTCATGCACTTAATCACAAGAGATTTTTAGACAGTTGTTCATTCCTGTTTCTGAACTCTGAATTCAGCCTGTCAGGGTTGTGAGAGAACCCCCAAGCAGGGCTGGACTGGCCATCTGGCATACCGGGCATTTGCCCGGTGGGCCGACGCACTTCTGGGCCGAATCGCCAATATAATTTATAGGCATTTTTTTATTTTGTCGGGCCTAATAAAACATCATAAATTGACATGGCTGTTTCAACACACATATAGGTCATTTAATGAAGTTGTTAGTAGACCAATTATTGTCACGGCTGGCTGCAAGGAGGACCCAAAAGCGGAGTGCGTAACGGAAAGTTTATTAAAGGACAACTGAAATCACACAAGCAAGGCTCTGGAAACAAAACAGAAAGCAAGCCGTAGAAGGTAACTCATGGGTGATCCAAAAAAGTAGTCGAGAAAGGCAGGGTCCGAGATCGGGAAGGCAGTCCAATATGTCCAGGGAAGGGTAGGGAAGCGGCTCAACGTGGCTGGAACAAAAGAATGTATCGCAGGATATGGAACTGGTCTTTATACATCACAAAACTCTTCGGCAAAGAAGGAGGGAAAACAGAGGGTAGCCTATTTATAAGGGGTGTAATCAGCGCACAACAGGGAACAGGTGGTGAGAAGGAAAAAGCTGCTGACAGAAGAGGCGCTTCAGCTGAGCGCTGCCATGAAACACAGTGACCACTAGGTCACCCCTCAAACCCTGGCAAATTATGATAGCAGAATCAAAACTTTATAGGCCCTTTTTCGCATGGACGGACGGCCATCATAATTGGCCTTATTAACAATTTCATTAAATAGCCTATGTGTCTTTAACAGCCATGTCAATGTATGATGTATGCTTTTCGGTTGAATGCATTCAGCAACTGACTAGGTATCTCTTTCCCTAGGAAGAGGGCTTAAGGAAAAACATTCCTTTGATCATTCCACATGATAGAAGGTGAGAAAGATTACAAGGAAGAGATGAGGGAGATGGATGTGAGAACACATTCAGCTTGAAAGAAAGGAAGAAAAGGTTATAGAGTCTACAGTGTAACTAATTAGTAATTTATTGTGATAATATCTCCCCTTAAGAGTCATCACTCTGAGAGTACACACATACTTGTCAATGATTACTATGAGGCATTGTTGTATTGTTGTACAGATGTAATGCGAATCCAATGTACAGAAAGTAGTTTATTGATTATAAATAGATTTTCTGACAAATAAACATTTTCAAAGATATTGTCAGTCTTGTGTAATTTTGGAACTACTGTAACAGCCAACCAATAACAAAGTAAACAGAACAAACTCTCTAGGGCACTTGCTGGCCTGTTTATGATTGATAAGGGATCAATAAGAAACTTGTGAGCTCTACCCCTGCCTGAATTAGGAGATAGAACACTGCGACATTGAACAGAACTGACCGATAACGTAACCAAATACTGGAGGGGGGAACAGACATGCCATAACAGGATGTTTCTCTGTCTACTCAGGATTGGGAGGGGGCGATATCTTGACTGTATAAAATGATCTCCTGTCTTTTGCTCTGTGCCTTTTATGCCAGCACTCTATGTCGTGCACTCTCTGCCAGGGCTGTCATGTGGATTCTCCATTCATTTGTAAACCATGTACATTAAGATGGATTAAACCAGTTTGTACTTTGATTCAGAAAATGACTACCCGTGCCTCCTTGAAACCTTCAGAATTTAGCCCCCACATGAACAAAAATATAAACGCAACATGTAAAGTGTTGGTCTCGTGTTTCATGAGCTGATATAACAGATCCCAGAAAATGTCAATAAGCCTAAAAAGCTTTTTTCTCTGAAACAGTGTTTACATCCATGTTAGTGAGCATTTCTCCTTTGCCAAGATAATCCATCCACTTTACAGGTGTGGCACTATAAAGGCCACTCTAAAATGAGCAGTTTTGTCACATAACACAATGCCACAGATGTCTCAAGCTTTGAGGGAGAGTGCAATTTTTATTTTATTTAACTAGGCAGGTCAGTTAAGAACAAATTTGTATTTTCAATGACGGGCCTAGAAACAATGGGTTAACTGCCTTTATCAGGGGCAGAGCGACAGATTTTGTCAGCTCGGGGATTCAATCTTGCAACCTTTCAGTTACTAGTCCAACGCTCTAACCACCCCGCCACCCCTTGAAATGCTGACTGCAGGAATGTCCACCAGAGCTGTTGCCAGAGAATTGAATGTTAATTTCTCTACCATAAGCTGCCTCCAACGTCGTTTTAGAGAATTTAGCAGTATGTCCAACCGGCCTCACAACCGCAGACCACATGTAAGCACGCCAGCCCAGGATCTCCACATCCGGATCCTTCACCTGCCAGATAGCCTGACACCAGCCACCCGGACAGCTGATGAAACTGAGTATTTCTGTCTGTAATAAAGCCCTTTTGTGGAGAAAAACTCATTCTGATTGTGGAAGGCCTACGCCCTTCCAAGCTAACCCATTTTACTGTAACTCAGTAAAATCGTTGAAATTGTTGCATGTTTGTTCAGTTCAGTATAACATGAATTACACCTGCAATGCACCTGCTCAAACACTGAGATTTCACACGTACGTGGCCTAAGGTCCAGCATGGACACAGATCGCGTCTGTCTATAAATGGAGCACCACCCTCGCTGATTGAGTTTGTTCTCCTCAAAACCCTCTGAAAAGCCATGAAGAGAGCCAACGTCTTTATTCTGCTTCTTGCTGGTGTGTTGGTCAACGGAAAAGGTATGCTTTATGTCACGTGTGAGGTCGAGGATTAAAGCCTGAGCATATGTGTAGAAGAGTAACTCAAAATGTGGACTTAATATTTCAATCAAAAAGCAATGTGTGTGGTCAGAAATCTTTTTTTTTTAAAGGAGGAGGTGCTAATTACTACAGTGATCAATTAAGTCTTTCTTGTGCTATTGTTTGTGTGTTGCAGACCTCCGCTGGCAGAACAACTATGACGAGCCGTTATTCTTTAATTGCAATTCAGGACAATCCATATCTCACATAGCGAGGTGATTCCTTGCGTACAACCAATCTTCTGCAAAACCTGAATTCTGCACTGACTCACAAGCACAGATTTCCAAATCAAAGTGTGCTTTTTACTGCTGCACTGCCAAGTTAACCCTAACCCTTTCTCAAACCCTAGCAAGCTGTTGCATATTACAGAGTTGCTGTTGATTCAGATTTACAATTTTCCATTTTGAGAAATTAAACTGTAGTTTAGCTCTGTATTTTGGATTTAGGTTATTGCAATTGCATTCTGGACAAAATTGGTTGGGCAACAATAAGACCTTCAACCTGCATAAATGTTTGTTTTCGTGTAAATTCAACTATTAATTTGTGCATTGTAATATTTATCCAATTTTAGTGTGCATCACAACACATATGAAGATCGTGTGTGGGACTTTAAGTGCAAAGCCACGTTTGACTCAGCAACTGACTGCTTTACGTCTTCCTACGTAAATGGCTTTGACAGACCTTTGAGCTACCAATGCCCAACCTCTCAGGTCATCACAGGGATGCACAGCTATCATGAGAACAAGCATGAGGACAGAAGGTGAGATGTAAATGAGTCACTAATCACATGAAATAAATACTAATCTTCAAGAAATGACTGTCAAATCAAACAAAATAACTAGTGCTTTACAATGATGATGACATTTAGACATTTGGGGATTAAATGGTGCAAAATCTTCCTAGAGGTGACACAGGGTTGACGGAGGCACTGTTTTTGGTGAACAACCCTACTATAATGTGAATTGCAAGGTCAATACCAAAAATATATCATAATTCAAACCTAATTTCCACCATTGTACAGATGGAAGTTCACCTGCTGTGGAGCCAGAAACTTCTGTACTGATACCTGCCAGTGGACAACCTACGTAAACTCGTTTGATGAGGCCTTCGCTTTTGATATCCCACCAAATACCTACCTGATTGGAGTTGAAAGCTACCATGATAACCGTCCTGAGTGAGTATGATTATTCATTGGTACTGTATGCTAATGTAACAGATTCCAAGTATTTTCTCTCTCTGTGTGTGTGTGTATCTACAGTATATGTGTGTCATATTTTTGCTTTTCGATTAAACAAGCTTCAGTAAAGGATGAATTGACGACAAAACTAACAGGAACAAAATGACTGTTTGTCTTGTGTACTTTCAGTGATCGTCGCTGGAAATACCAATATTGTACCAGAAGGTCATGCTGAATCTATAACTGATTCTTCCAACAATCAGATTATTTTATCCATTGTTGTCTCTTGATCATCTTGAAAGAAATTCATGATTAAAGATACTTGCATCAAATTATTGTGTTTCATTTCACTGCACTAACGTTTAAATGATTGATTGTGCTTGGTTTCTGGTAAGATATAAACTCTATACAGTACTGTAATGGACGGCAAATGGTTATCTCAGACAATAATTACTAAAACATCTATTGTTTGCTTCCATTCTGTTATAAATTTCAAGAGTTTGATTTGACCTTTTTATTATTTTCATGCACTTAATCACAAGAGATTTTTAGACAGTTGTTCATTCCTGTTTCCGAACTCTGAATTCAGCCTGTCAGGGTTGTGAGAGAACCCCCAAGCAGGGCGAATCGCCAATATAATTTATAGACATTTTTTATTTTTTGGTCGGGCCTATTAAAGGACAACTGAAATCACACAAGCAAGGCTCTGGAAACAAAACAGAAAGCAAGCCGTAGAAGGTAACTCATGGGTGATCCAAAAAAGTAGTCGAGAAAGGCAGGGTCCGAGATCGGGAAGGCAGTCCAATATGTCCAGGGAAGGGTAGGGAAGCGGCTCAACGTGGCTGGAACAAAAGAATGTATCGCAGGATATGGAACTGGTCTTTATACATCACAAAACTCTTCGGCAAAGAAGGAGGGAAAACAGAGGGTAGCCTATTTATAAGGGGTGTAATCAGCGCACAACAGGGAACAGGTGGTGAGAAGGAAAAAGCTGCTGACAGAAGAGGCGCTTCAGCTGAGCGCTGCCATGAAACACAGTGACCACTAGGTCACCCCTCAAACCCTGGCAAATTATGATAGCAGAATCAAAACTTTATAGGCCCTTTTTCGCATGGACGGACGGCCATCATAATTGGCCTTATTAACAATTTCATTAAATAGCCTATGTGTCTTTAACAGCCATGTCAATGTATGATGTATGCTTTTCGGTTGAATGCATTCAGCAACTGACTAGGTATCTCTTTCCCTAGGAAGAGGGCTTAAGGAAAAACATTCCTTTGATCATTCCACATGATAGAAGGTGAGAAAGATTACAAGGAAGAGATGAGGGAGATGGATGTGAGAACACATTCAGCTTGAAAGAAAGGAAGAAAAGGTTATAGAGTCTACAGTGTAACTAATTAGTAATTTATTGTGATAATATCTCCCCTTAAGAGTCATCACTCTGAGAGTACACACATACTTGTCAATGATTACTATGAGGCATTGTTGTATTGTTGTACAGATGTAATGCGAATCCAATGTACAGAAAGTAGTTTATTGATTATAAATAGATTTTCTGACAAATAAACATTTTCAAAGATATTGTCAGTCTTGTGTAATTTTGGAACTACTGTAACAGCCAACCAATAACAAAGTAAACAGAACAAACTCTCTAGGGCACTTGCTGGCCTGTTTATGATTGATAAGGGATCAATAAGAAACTTGTGAGCTCTACCCCTGCCTGAATTAGGAGATAGAACACTGCGACATTGAACAGAACTGACCGATAACGTAACCAAATACTGGAGGGGGGAACAGACATGCCATAACAGGATGTTTCTCTGTCTACTCAGGATTGGGAGGGGGCGATATCTTGACTGTATAAAATGATCTCCTGTCTTTTGCTCTGTGCCTTTTATGCCAGCACTCTATGTCGTGCACTCTCTGCCAGGGCTGTCATGTGGATTCTCCATTCATTTGTAAACCATGTACATTAAGATGGATTAAACCAGTTTGTACTTTGATTCAGAAAATGACTACCCGTGCCTCCTTGAAACCTTCAGAATTTAGCCCCCACATGAACAAAAATATAAACGCAACATGTAAAGTGTTGGTCTCGTGTTTCATGAGCTGATATAACAGATCCCAGAAAATGTCAATAAGCCTAAAAAGCTTTTTTCTCTGAAACAGTGTTTACATCCATGTTAGTGAGCATTTCTCCTTTGCCAAGATAATCCATCCACTTTACAGGTGTGGCACTATAAAGGCCACTCTAAAATGAGCAGTTTTGTCACATAACACAATGCCACAGATGTCTCAAGCTTTGAGGGAGAGTGCAATTTTTATTTTATTTAACTAGGCAGGTCAGTTAAGAACAAATTTGTATTTTCAATGACGGGCCTAGAAACAATGGGTTAACTGCCTTTATCAGGGGCAGAGCGACAGATTTTGTCAGCTCGGGGATTCAATCTTGCAACCTTTCAGTTACTAGTCCAACGCTCTAACCACCCCGCCACCCCTTGAAATGCTGACTGCAGGAATGTCCACCAGAGCTGTTGCCAGAGAATTGAATGTTAATTTCTCTACCATAAGCTGCCTCCAACGTCGTTTTAGAGAATTTAGCAGTATGTCCAACCGGCCTCACAACCGCAGACCACATGTAAGCACGCCAGCCCAGGATCTCCACATCCGGATCCTTCACCTGCCAGATAGCCTGACACCAGCCACCCGGACAGCTGATGAAACTGAGTATTTCTGTCTGTAATAAAGCCCTTTTGTGGAGAAAAACTCATTCTGATTGTGGAAGGCCTACGCCCTTCCAAGCTAACCCATTTTACTGTAACTCAGTAAAATCGTTGAAATTGTTGCATGTTTGTTCAGTTCAGTATAACATGAATTACACCTGCAATGCACCTGCTCAAACACTGAGATTTCACACGTACGTGGCCTAAGGTCCAGCATGGACACAGATCGCGTCTGTCTATAAATGGAGCACCACCCTCGCTGATTGAGTTTGTTCTCCTCAAAACCCTCTGAAAAGCCATGAAGAGAGCCAACGTCTTTATTCTGCTTCTTGCTGGTGTGTTGGTCAACGGAAAAGGTATGCTTTATGTCACGTGTGAGGTCGAGGATTAAAGCCTGAGCATATGTGTAGAAGAGTAACTCAAAATGTGGACTTAATATTTCAATCAAAAAGCAATGTGTGTGGTCAGAAATCTTTTTTTTTTAAAGGAGGAGGTGCTAATTACTACAGTGATCAATTAAGTCTTTCTTGTGCTATTGTTTGTGTGTTGCAGACCTCCGCTGGCAGAACAACTATGACGAGCCGTTATTCTTTAATTGCAATTCAGGACAATCCATATCTCACATAGCGAGGTGATTCCTTGCGTACAACCAATCTTCTGCAAAACCTGAATTCTGCACTGACTCACAAGCACAGATTTCCAAATCAAAGTGTGCTTTTTACTGCTGCACTGCCAAGTTAACCCTAACCCTTTCTCAAACCCTAGCAAGCTGTTGCATATTACAGAGTTGCTGTTGATTCAGATTTACAATTTTCCATTTTGAGAAATTAAACTGTAGTTTAGCTCTGTATTTTGGATTTAGGTTATTGCAATTGCATTCTGGACAAAATTGGTTGGGCAACAATAAGACCTTCAACCTGCATAAATGTTTGTTTTCGTATAAATTCAACTATTAATTTGTGCATTGTAATGTATTTATCCAATTTTAGTGAGCATCACAACAAACATGAAGACCGTGTGTGGGACTTTAGGTGCAAAGCCACGTTTGACTCAGCAACTAACTGCTTTACGTCTTCCTACGTAAATGGCTTTGACAAACCTTTGAGCTACCAATGCCCAACCTCTCAGGTCATCACAGGGATGCACAGCTATCATGAGAACAAGCATGAGGACAGAAGGTGAGATGTAAATGAGTCACTAATCACATGAAATAAATACTAATCTTCAAGAAATGACTGTCCAATCAAACAAAATAACTAGTGCTTTACAATGATGGTGACATTTAGAGACATTTGGGGATTAAATGGTGCAAAATCTTCCTAGAGGTGACACAGGGTTGACGGAGGCACTGTTTTTGTTGAACAACCCTACTATAATGTGAATTGCAAGGTCAATACAAAAAATATATCATAATTCGAACCTAATTTCCACCATTTTACAGATGGAAGTTCACCTGCTGTGGAGCCAGCAACTTCTGTACTGATACCTGCCAGTGGACAAACTACGTAAACTCATTTGATGAGGCCTTCGCATTTGATGTCCCATCAAATACCTACCTGATTGGAGTTGAAAGCTACCATGAAAACAAGCATGAGTGAGTATGATTATTCATCACAGATTCCAAGTATTTTCTCTCTCTCTCTGTGTGTGTGTGTGTGTGTATCTACATCTTGCTTTTGGATTAAACAAGCTTCAGCAAAAGATGAATTGACTACAAAACTAACAGGAACAAAATGTCTGTTTGTCTTGTGTACTTTCAGAGATCGTCGCTGGAAATACCAATACTGTACCAGAAGGTCATGCTGAATCTATAACTGATTCTACCAACAATCAGATTATTTTATCCATTGTTGTCTCTTGATAACCTTGAAAGAAATTCATGATTAAAGATACTTGCATTACATTATTGTGTTTCATTTCACTGCACTAATGTTTAAATGATTGATTGTGCTTGGTTTCTGGTAAGATATAAACTATATACAGTACTGTAATGGATGGCAAATGGTTATCTCAGACAATAACTAGAAACGGCTGTTCCTGCGAAACAGCAGTGAGAATGCTGAAAACCTGAATGGGGATAGCTGACCATGCTAAAAAAGCTGAAAATAGTGAAAATTTAGTAGAAAGTTATAAGCTGAAGCTTCAAAGCAACCGAAAGGTATTTTTGAAAGGGACTGGAGCAGCATTCCAACAATGATTTGAAAGGATTTACCATTACTTTTAAAGGGAGAATAATTTGCACAAAAACCTTTATATTTTAAAAAGTATAAAAGTGAGAAATGAGAAAATACCCGCAAGCTGAAATGAATTTAAAAAATGTGTGAGTCACACAAAAGAGGCAGTGTGGAAGCTGAACTGCATCATCTTAACAAAGCTAAGAGCTAAAATGGCCTACAATATGGGAGAAGCTGAAAGCTGAACTGTTAAACAGAAGAAGTAGGCTAGCTAGTCGTAACAAGAATATTATCGTTTTAACAGATTAAATTATAGTTGGGATAGTATTAGCAGTAGCAGATGTAGCCTATGCGTTTACTCGGCTTTCTTAGTTGGATTCAATGTGTTGATGGAATGAAACATACAGCAGTAGGGCCGATACAGGAAGACACGGCGACACTTTGTTGCAGAAGGATGATGGTGCAAGTTTTGTCCGTGGAGCATACAACGATTAATAAAAAAGAATCATGTAGACGTGTTTATTGAGTAATCGCATAACTAATTGCACATGTAAACGGAGTAATCGTATTATTGGCATAAACCGACAATTGCTAGTAATCGTGTTTCTCATGGTCAAGTAAACGTACCAATCACCTGTGTGAGAGACTGAGTGGTGCGTGTCTGTCGATGGTGCAGCTATGATTGCTAATGCGCTGAGGGCAGAGAATAAGAGAAATGTAGCTAGAATCCACACCTAAATGTTCGTTTTTCTCTCTGCCTAGCTCGTTAGCTATCACAGCTGCACCATCACCGTGGCAACCAAACAAACAAGCACCAGGAAAGCAAAAGGAACACGTTTTTGAAACTGCAGGTAGAGTCGTATTTCTGACTGCACATACATATAAAGAATATCTCTGGTTTCGGCAGAGTCTTGGGTCTCGGAAAATATCCTTATATTTT
This sequence comes from Osmerus eperlanus, assembly GCF_963692335.1. Classification (NCBI taxonomy): domain Eukaryota; kingdom Metazoa; phylum Chordata; class Actinopteri; order Osmeriformes; family Osmeridae; genus Osmerus; species Osmerus eperlanus. The sequence continues at coordinate 6,928,577 of NC_085045.1, read as the reverse complement.
GGATTGGACGTACAGTTTTGCGTCTAGGTTATCTTGTTTGAGGTGTGGATTCTAGCTACATTTCTCTTATTCTGTGCCCTCACCGCGTTAGCAATCATAGCTGCACCATCACCGTAACGACAGACACGCACCACTCAGTCTCTCACACAGGTGATTGGTACATTTACTTGACCATGAGAAACACGATTACTAGCAATTGTCGGTTTATACCAATAATACGATTACTCCGTTTACATGTGTAATTGGTGGCCAAGCCGCGAAGCGGCGAAGCCACTTAAGTGTTTCTACCTTTTCTTATTGGTGGCCAAGCCGCGAAGCGGCGAAGCCACTTAAGTGTTTCTACCTTTTCTTATTAGGGTTCCTCCGGTAGGAGAACCCTATTGTTATTGGTGGTATTATTATGTTTTACCCATGGGAGTCAATGGCAGCCCCTAGACCAGTACCGTAAAAAGTTGTGAAATTTGGCATGTTGAAACTGCAGACCATTAGTAACTACCATACCAAACATGGGCCATGTGAGACAATAGGTGGCGCTACAGGCCACGCCCCAATATGTCAATTTTCAAATTGATGCCATTTGCAGGCCATAAGTCCCAAAATTCTGAAATTCATTACATATGCCTTATTTCTCATGAGGAATAAAAAAGCCTCAAGAAGCTATAACGGCCGCCATATTGAATTTGTCTGTACAATAAAGATTAAGGAAACGCGTTTTTTCCCTACTCCTCCTACATTTTTGGTCGAATTTTCTTCAAAATTGCCATAGATGATATCCAGACTGAGCCTCACAAAAGTTATCGTAGGGATTTCTGATTTTCAAAACCGTTTGTCCGGTAGAGCCAATCAAAATCTGCAACAAAGCAACCAAACAGGACGTTTGGTCAAATCTCAGCAAATCTTTGAGATATCAACACCAAACTTGGTATGTCACGTGGAAGACACTACAACATGTTACCATGTGCAAAGGCAACTTCATACCTCTAAAAATGATTGATATAAAGCAAATTGAATTTATTGCTAATGCTAAAATAATGCTTTACACATCCGCCGGCCAAAAAATGATACTCTGATTCAATCACTAGTTCATATGAAGACTCTTGAGAATGTTGAGTACACAAATCTGAGAAAAAGTTGACTGTAACATGAAAACTCGATTTTTAGTGAATATTTGAAACATGCATGCTTGGCTAATTTCTAGGGCTGTTTCCCCAAATCCTCTCTCCCTTTGCTCCTGTGCGCGCGTGCTCCACATTCTCACACACAAGGGGCCAGAGCCCCTTGACACACGCGCGAGCTTGGTACACGCACAAGAAGACGACCATTTTATTTTATCGTTGGAGAACTCCTGCAGCCCTCAGAGATTTTCATTGTTACATTTGACAGTGAGTAATAAGATCCTACAATGGCAGTACAAAACATGTATTTTAGCGTTTGTATTCGTATGATAACTTGAAGACTTTTATACTGTCGTAAACAGGATAGCAGCTAATCTATCTACTGTAGGCTAGCTGAGCTAAGAATATCTCTTTGTACAGACAGTATTACAGGCTAGCAAGTCGTAAAATCTTTAACATTATACTTGCTTCTGTGAGACGCGTTTGAAATTTGTATACTGTGCGTGACTATGCGGTTGGGTTGTTCTATTTTTACATGTCATTGTTGATGTAATTTAAATTAGTACGGTGAGTTCCAAATGTGTCTTTCGATTAAACACTGCAGCGTGTATTACACAATGATCATTTGTGGTGCGGCTTTTATTCGAAGGCAACGTTTAATTAGTAAGACAGATTCAGTGAATTGTAGTTGCAGTGCGGCCATACACAAACAAATAGACAAAGAGGTCAGATAAATGCCGAGCAAACTATAACCCTTAAGGCTAGTTTTTGCTTTTGTGGACGGCGTTTCAAATTTATGTACTGTACCTACCTACGGTTGGGTTATTCTATCTTTAGCTACATGTCATTGTTGATGTAATTTTGTTTGTTCGTTCCAAGTTTTTCTGACGGTCTTCACATTGTAAGTTATTCTTTTTGAAACTGTAGCTAGGTAGCCTAGTTTGCTGCACAGTTAGAGCTACCTAGCATAAGCAAGTAGCAATGGTACCATGGTTGTTTTGCTTGCTAGCTTTGTTTGGGTTCATGGTTTGATCGTTTAGGAGTTCCATTGAAAGCCTATAGACCTACAATACGTTTGTAATCAGCATTTGGTACCATGCTGCACGATTTCCTATCTCTTGATAACATTTTATATTTGTATCAATTTTATACACTAAATTGCCAAAGTATTCGCTCGGTTGCCTTTACACGCTCATGAACGTGAGTGACATCTCATTCTTAAACCATAGGATATGATGTCGGACCACCCTTTGTAGCTATAATAGTTTCAACTCGTCTAGGAAGGCTTTCCACAAGGTTTAAGAGGTTTATGGAAATGTTTTACCATTCTTCCAGAAGTGCATTTGTGAGGTCCAACATTGATGTGGAACAAGAAGGTTTGGCTCGCAGTCCCTGCTCTAATTCATCCCAAAGGTGTTGTATTGGGTTGAGGTCAGGACTGTGTGCAGGCCACTCAAGTTCGTCCACACCAATCTCGCTCATCCATGTGTTTATGGGCCTTGCTTTGTGCACTGTTGCACAGTCATGTTAGAACAGGAAGGGGCCATCTCCAAACTGTTCCCACAAAGTTTGGAGCATGAAATTGTCAAAATGTTGGTGAATTGCATTTCAGGAAATTAACTTATGGGTAGGAAATATTTAATGGATTGGGCTCGGCGGGGTATTTTGTCATCCATCCATTCCTACTCCATGCTCTTGATTATGTAATTGACCTACAGGTACATCTTCTAGGCTATGTTTATTTGTTTTAATTTTCTAATGTGAGTCAGTGGCTTGGCAGTATTTTAACAGTAAGGTTTGGTTATTTGTGTTAAACTGTGATGATTCTTTTGGTGAAACATGAATTTAAAGTAAAAACCATTTGCAAGATAAATTGTTCTCAATTGGTCTTAATTTGTATTTATAGTCGAGTCCGTTTCTCTGTTTACATTTTACAGACTTAAATTTGAATGTAGACAGTGTAAATTGAATAAAGGTAAATAATGGATGTCTAAATATTTTTTACAGAGATTACAGTACAGAGATTGGTGTTTTGAGAATCCTAACCATTTCAATATTTTCTTAAAGGTCTGTATACTACAACTGTTGAGTATGAAGTTATGATAATGTAAGACTATGAAATTGTTAAGCAGTAGTGTGGTATGTTACATTTCATAGTTTTTGATGGTTTTTCTATGTGTTTTTTAGATGCCATGTTCCAGCAAGAGATCCAGGGACCAAGGATCCACTGTTGAGGTTAGACTTCCTTGTGGGAAAAAATGCTAAACCAGTGTGTTTAAGTGATAAGATTAATTGAGAAAAATGAATGTGAATGAGCATTTTTAACAACGTCTTTGTTACGGACCCATGTTTAAAATGTCCTAATTCAGTCTGTATAGTTGTCTTTTCTCCCCTCTTTCTTTCTATTCGCTGCATGCAGGTATGGTCTAGTCAGCGTTTGTTGGCGGTTGGCTATCAGTCTCCCTATCTCGTGATTGGCAATCAGCCGCGCACTTCCAATCAGCGGTTTAGTTGTCAACGTAAAATTACCACACTGGTCAGCTGTTTCAGAGATTGCTTTGGAAAGTTGCTTGTTTAGAGAGTTGTCAAGTCAGAGAGACTTCTTGTTGAAATCATTGTAAATGTTGTTATTATTTTGTTAGAATGGTTTGCTTCATAGTGAACCCTTTTAATAGAGCAGTTAGTGGTGCAGCGTTTATTCGAGGGTGGCGTTCATTCAAGGGCAACGTTTAATTGGTAAGAGAGATTCAGTGAATTGTAGCTGCAGTGCAGCCATAGACAAACACAGAATAGACAAGGAAGTCAAACAAAAGCCCAGTGTAAAATGTATGCCGCGCGTGTCTCTACTTTGTGTACAAATCTGACGCAGCATGCCGTAACATTCTTACAGCTTTCAAACAGAAACCTGTGCAGAAAGCACTCACCACCACAACAGATCTATAGCACGCAAACTTGGTGTTGATGAAAAGCACATTCAGGAATGGTTAAGTCAGCTACCTCGCCATATTCTATACAATATGTATAACTATCTATAGGCCTGAATGCAATTGTCGCAATTGCATTATAATAATGTATAATTTTTTTCAAGCAATGTCTTAATTTAGAATTATATAATTGTATTCAGAATTATTACGTGACTTTATTTTGAAGGCCTTTTGGGACGCTCATGAGTGAGAGAGTCGACAACCTAACAGCAAGCGAAGCACAGACAATTTAAAGCTCTGATAAAAGTTTCAAGTTCAAGTTTATTATCATATACTCATAAACAGCATTTATAAGTAATGAAATTCTTTGTGCTCAATGTCCGTTCAACTTGCAGAATAAAAAAATTCAATACTAAAGAATGGAGAAAAAGGGTAGAAAAAATAAGAAAAATTGTAGTGCAAAAAGATATTTCAAGGACAGTTCAGCATCCTGATGGCATGTGTGAGAAAACTATCCCTGTATCTGCTGGTACAGGACCTTATACTCTTGTATCGCCTTCCAGAAGGCAGGAGGGAGAAAAGACTGTGGCAGGGATGACTAGGGTCAGAAATGATCCACTTGGCCTTTCTCCTGCACCGCTGGCTGTAAAGGTCCTGAATGGATGGTAATGCAGTCCTTGTAATACGCTGTGCAGATTTGACCACTCTTTGTAGTGTCTTCCTGTCAGGGGCAGTGCTGTTGCCAAACCATGTTGTAATGCCACCAGTCAGTATGCTCTCAATGGTGCACCGGTAAAAATTGGTCAGTATAGTGCAGTCCATGCCAAATTTCCACAGTCGCCGCTGAAAAAAGAGCCTCTGTTTCGCTGTCCTTGTAACCACACCAATATGGTGGTCCAGCTCAGATCCTCACTGATGTTGATACCAAAAAATCTGAAACTTTTGACTCTCCACAGCTGTGCCCGCGATGTGAATGGGTGCATGTTCTCCCTGCAGCCGCCTGTAGTCCACTATCAACTCCTTGGTTTTTGCTACATTAAGCAACAGGCTGTTATGCTGACACCAGGATGTCATTGTTGCCACCTCTGCTCTGTAGGCAGACTCATCACCATTCTTGATGCAGCCGATAATGGTGGTGTCATCAGCAAACATAATGATAGTGTTGGACCTTTTTGTGGCTGCACAACCATAGGTGAACAGAGAGTACAACAGTGGGCTTAACACACAACTCTGTGGGGCACCAGTGCTGAGTGTTAGACTGGTGGGGTGATGTTACCTAGCCGTACTGCCTGTGTCCTGTCCAGCTGCACATGGAAGGACTGATGTTCCGGTCCTGTAGTTTTATGATGAGCCTGGATGGTACTATGGTGTTGAAAACGGAGCTGAAGTCGATGAAGAGCATCCGCACGTATATGTTGTTCTGATCCAAGTGAAAGAGAGCAGTGTTCAAGGCCAAAGCTACAACATCATCTGTAGACCTGTTCGGCCTATATGCAAACTGGAGTGGGTCTAATGCAGGTGACAGGCAGGATGTAATGTGGTCTTTGACTAACGTCTCAAAGCATTTCATCACAACAGGGCAACAGGGCGGTAATCATTGAGACAGCTCACTGATGGTTTCTTAGAGACTGGGATGATGGTGGCCCCCTTGAACCTATTGGGGACGACAGACTGCGACAGGGAGAGGTTAAAGATGTCAGTGAACACCTCTGCCAGTTCAGGAGCACAGGCCTTGAGAACACAGCCAGGGATGTTGTCAGGTCCTGGAGCTTTATGCACATTCACTCTAAGTGATAAGTTTAAGGTTGTTATAGAGGTTGTTAGCAATCTAAGGAAACCTCTATTCCCTTGTGTAGGCTACAGCATGCAGCCAACAAAGTATGTTGTTTTGTGTCTGTATTTGACTTTGGTGAATGTTATTTACATGCTGCGCATGTCATTGCATGTTCATATTAAGCTAATGTGGTCTTTATTTTCTCATTACAGCGTGAGTTTAGTTTTAACGGTGGATTTGGAGAAAAAGCTTCAAATAAATCTGTAGCAAGAAAGACACTTGTGCCTGCCAGTGTTTCATGGGATAATAGTATGCTACACTTGTAAATTACTTGTGTAATAAATACTGTGTTTTAATTTAACCAATTAAATAACCGTTTTCTGATTTTTTGGGGGAGGCGTTTAATCGAAGGTGCCATTTATTACACAATGTTCATTTTTGGTGCAGCGTTTATTCAAGGTCAACGTTTAATCAAAGAAAAACTGTAGTTTTCTTCCCAGCATGGGAAGGCCAAAGGATGTTTACAATTGTAGTAGGCCATTGATATGTTTTAAAAGTTCAGGGATGTAATTTGTTGGATAAGAAGCCCCCATCCCCCACTCCAGAGACAATTGATGACAGAGAGGTGCTGACATTAAGTTAAACATAGTCATGCGTTAAAGAGTAGAGTAAATAATAGAGACAAAATGTGTACATGGATGTTGAAACTCAGTGCTCTGAGTTTGTGCATGTCAGTTTAACGTAGCCTTTTCAACCTCTAGGTTTAATTCTCTCTTTTATACATTTAAAGTTGGATTTGACATTTAACATACATTTAATCATTTAGCAAGTTGTTTGACTCAAAAACCATAACGAAGTACATATGGTGTAAAAAATCTGCAGTCAAATTTGGCGAAATTGCTAGCTTGGATGTTATCTTTACATATAGATGGGTTGGTGGTTACAAACAATGAGGATGCGCACGCAGCTTCAAGGCAGAACAATGCCTACCATTTCACCTCTAGTTTATATGTTCCCCCCCCCCCCTTCTGAATAAAGTTAGATAGATCTGATTTGTTGATATCTGTTGCTATGAAAACCATTTTAGCCAAGCTAACTAACATTGTTTTTAGCTAGCTGACATTACCATTCAATCACTAACAAAACACGAATAGAAATACTTTGCTAACAGTCCTCACGTGTAATCAAAAGCTTGTAGTGAGATCACATGCATGACCCCCCGAGACAAGCTTTCATGTTTGCATCGCTAGCATCTCGTCATATTACACAGCCGGAAGACATCTAGATAATAAATATTGTAGCGTCAGCGCCCTTGGGTACCCAGCATGCAGTGCACACCAAAAACGCAAATAGCTGTGGAAAATAGTTTGGTTACAACAGCTGTGCAAGGGATTTCAGTTGTTGTGTTCGTTCACTTAAATGTGTGTAATGTTATTGTTTTTTACTTAAGATAATACTGTTGGTCACCCTGATTGTGCATGTTGTGTAGTTTAATGGGATCAGAGAGTCTGACCATGACAAAGTATTGTTAAGCTGCTGTACCATCACAAGGTACACTTGCTAACAGCTGGACATTAGCTATACCTTGGTCCAGTTCCCTACATGACTCTTGACAGTTGTTTGACTGAGACTCTAGAGAGAGCTCAATTCAGGTAGAGTTCTAATAGCCATGGTCTTGTAACCAGTTTCAGTTTTGAAAACAGTGTGACTGTGTATGGTATGTTTTTTGGGCTACTTCTAATACTCATACGGCTGCCGCATTTATGCCTTGGCATGACCTGCGCTGGGATAGAGGGAAACCGCATGGATGGGGAAAGTGTGTGGGCAGAGCAAGCAGTAGTAGTACATAACCTACACACTTCCTTTAGTGAAGTGTATCCTCACTTTCATAAAGTTATTGTTGTAATCAAAGCTTTTAAAGAATGGATCTCTGCATGATGGGCCTGACCAGAGCACAGGTGGCCTGACACAACACGCTTCAAAGTTGTCACTTTCAAAAGGGTGGCATTTTAACCCTGTCAGTCCAACATGTCTAAAAGTTGGTACGCATGCCTTATTGCCAATGGGGAACAAATAAGTCTCAAGAACCCATAATGTCGGCAGCATGGATATTTCTCTACAGTGACACTTTGTGAAGAATTTCAAAAAATGACTTCAAATCAGCCATTGATCCAATTGTCTTGAAATGTTGTGTACATGTATGAAATACATGTCTGTGTCATGTCAATTTTGTAATGGTTTGCAATGCTGAGGAGGAACCCGCCATTGCTGCCTGCAGCTATATTTATTATTACACTTCTTCTGCCATTGGAGTCTATGGCAGCCCCTAGAACCATATAGTAAAAAGTTGTGAATTTTGGCACACTCATTAAGCACAGTCCCCTCTTTATATTCACCAAGTTTCATGTCTCTCATTGGAGCACTCTAGCGCCACCAACTGGTCAAAGTTGGACTTGTGTTTACACACGTAACTTTTGAACCGTATGACCGATTTTCAAAAATGAGGTACCGTTGGATTCCCTGGATCTAGACGAGTTCAACACACCCTATGACGTCAATTTCCGGTTATATAGATTTTCCGTCATTTCCGGTTTTATCGAAAACCTTTGAAAGCCTACTCCTCCTACAATTTTTCTTTAATCTTCCCCAGAATTGGCACACATCATCATCAGAGCAACCTTCACAGAAGTTATCCAAAGATTTTTGATTTTCAAAACCGTTTGTCCGGTACAGCCAATCAAAATCGGCAGCAAAGACACCAAACAGGAAGTTGGGTCATATCTCAGCCAATCCTTGAGAAATCAACACCAAACTTGGTATGATGACTCGGAACCCTCATCTGAGGATGTCCAAACAATTTGGTGTCATGTGATCACTGGGCGTGGCCGCAGGATGCAAAAATGTGTTTTGGCCAATAACTGTTGATTCGTTTGCCATTATTAAGTGATTCCTTTGTCTCATGATATCTTGGGACATCCCGTGTGTGACACATGATAACTTGTGATAACAGCCGAATTGATGCGGCCGCCATTTTGAATTACTGAATACACGTTTTTTCTGTACTCCTCCTACAAATGTTTTCCAATCTTCACCAAATTTGGCAGAGATCATCTTCAGACCAAGCCTCACAAAAGCCATCATATGATTTTTGGATTTTCAAAACCGTTTGCCCGGTACGGCCAATCAAAATGTGCCGTTAAGCCAGCAAACAGGAAGTTGGGTCGTATCTCAGCATATCTTTGACGGATTCACACCAAACTTGTTGCGTGTACTCGTAACCCTCTTCTGAGGATGTACAACATGTTTTATGGGTCATTCGACTGCTTGGCCACCTCATTGCTGCTTGCAGCTATATTTAGGGTTCCTCCGGTAGGAGAACCCTATTGTTATTGGTGGTATTATTATTTTTTACCCATGGGAGTCAATGGCAGCCCCTAGACCAGTACCGTAAAAAGTTGAGAAATTTGGCATGTTGAAACTGCAGACCATTAGTAACTACCATACCAAACATGGGCCATGTGAGACAATAGGTGGCGCTACAGGCCACGCCCCAATATGTCAATTTTCAAATTGATGCCATTTGCAGGCCATAAGTCCCAAAATTCTGAAATTCATTACATATGCCTTATTTCTCATGAGGAATAAAAAAGCCTCAAGAAGCTATAACGGCCGCCGTATTGGATTTTTCTGTACAATAAAGATTAAGGAAATGCGTTTTTTCCCTACTCCTCCTACATTTTTGGTTGAATTTTCTTCAAAATTGCCATAGATGATATCCAGACTGAGCCTCACAAAAGTTATCGTTGGGATTTCTGATTTTCAAAACCGTTTGTCCGGTAGAGCCAATCAAAATCTGCAACAAAGCAACCAAACAGGACGTTTGGTCAAATCTCAGCAAATCTTTGAGATATCAACACCAAACTTGGTATGTCACGTGGAAGACACTACAACATGTTACCATGTGCAAAGGCAACTTCATACCTCTAAAAATGATTGATATAAAGCAAATTGAATTTATTGCTAATGCTAAAATAATGCTTTACACATCCGCCGGCCAAAAAACGATACTCTGATTCAATCACTAGTTCATATGAAGACTCTTGAGAATGTTGAGTACACAAATCTGAGAAAAAGTTGACTGTAACATGAAAACTCGATTTTTAGTGAATATTTGAAACATGCATGCTTGGCTAATTTCTAGGGCTGTTTCCCCAAATCCTCTCTCCCTTTGCTCCTGTGCGCGCGTGCTCCACATTCTCTCACACACAAGGGGCCAGAGCCCCTTGACACACGCGCGAGCTTGGTACACGCACAAGAAGACGATCATTTTATTTTATCGTTGGAGAACTCCTGCAGCCCTCAGAGATTTTCATTGTTACATTTGACAGTGAGTAATAAGATCCTACAATGGCAGTACAAAACATGTATTTTAGCGTTTGTATTCGTATGATAACTTGAAGACTTTTATACTGTCGTAAACAGGATAGCAGCTAATCTATCTAGGCTAGCTGAGCTAAGGATATCTCTTTGTACAGACAGTATTACAGGCTAGCAAGTCGTAAAATCTTTAACATTATACTTGCTTCTGTGAGACGCGTTTGAAATTTGTATACTGTGCGTAACTATGCGGTTGGGTTGTTCTATTTTTACATGTCATTGTTGATGTAATTTAAATTAGTACGGTGAGTTCCAAATGTGTCTTTCGATTAAACACTGCAGCGTGTATTACACAATGATCATTTGTGGTGCGGCGTTTATTCGAAGGCAACGTTTAATTAGTAAGACAGATTCAGTGAATTGTAGTTGCAGTGCGGCCATACACAAACAAATAGACAAGGAGGTCAGATAAATGCCGAGCAAGCTATAACCCTTAAGGCTAGTTTTTGCTTTTGTGGACGGCGTTTCAAATTTATGTACTGTACCTACCTACGGTTGGGTTATTCTATCTTTAGCTACATGTCATTGTTGATGTAATTTTGTTTGTTCGTTCCAAGTTTTTCTGACGGTCTTCACATTGTAAGTTATTCTTTTTGAAACTGTAGCTAGGTAGCCTAGTTTGCTGCACAGATAGAGCTACCTAGCATTAAACAAGTAGCAATGGTACCATGGTTGTTTTGCTTGCTAGCTTTGTTTGGGTTCATGGTTTGATCGTTTAGGAGTTCCATTGAAAGCCTATAGAGCTACAATACGTTTGTAATCGGCATGTTGTACTATGCTGCACGATTTCCCATCTCTTGATAACATTTTATATTTGTATCAATTTTATACACTAAATTGCCAAAGTATTCGCTCGGTTGCCTTTACACGCTCATGAACGTGAGTGACATCTCATTCTTAAACCATAGGATATGATGTCGGACCACCCTTTGTAGCTATAATAGTTTCAACTCGTCTAGGAAGGCTTTCCACAAGGTTTAAGAGGTTTATGGAAATGTTTTACCATTCTTCCAGAAGTGCATTTGTGAGGTCCAACATTGATGTGGAACAAGAAGGTTTGGCTCGCAGTCCCTGCTCTAATTCATCCCAAAGGTGTTGTATTGGGTTGAGGTCAGGACTGTGTGCAGGCCACTCAAGTTCGTCCACACCAATCTCGCTCATCCATGTGTTTATGGGCCTTGCTTTGTGCACTGTTGCATAGTCATGTTAGAACAGGAAGGGGCCATCTCCAAACTGTTCCCACAATGTTTGGAGCATGAAATTGTCAAAATGTTGGTGAATTATTGCATTTCAGGAAATTAACTTATGGGTAGGAAATATTTAATGGATTGGGCTCGGCGGGGTATTTTGTCATCCATCCATTCCTACTCCATGCTCTTGATTATGTAATTGACCTACAGGTACATCTTCTAGGCTATGTTTATTTGTTTTAATTTTCTAATGTGAGTCAGTGGCTTGGCAGTATTTTAACAGTAAGGTTTGGTTATTTGTGTTAAACTGTGATGATTCTTTTGATGAAACATGAATTTAAAGTAAAAACCATTTGCAAGATAAATTGTTCTCAATTGGTCTTAATTTGTATTTATAGTTGAGTCCGTTTCTCTGTTTACATTTTACAGACTTAAATTTGAATGTAGACAGTGTAAATTGAATAAAGGTAAATAATGGATGTCTAAATATTTTTTTTAAGTACAGAGATTGTTGTTTTGAGAATCCTAACCATTTCAATATTTTCTTAAAGGTCTGTATACTAGAACTGTTGAGTATGAAGTTATGATAATGTAAGACTATGAAATTGTTAAGCAGTAGTGTGGTATGTTACATTTCATAGTTTTTGATGGTTTTTCTATGTGTTTTTTAGATGCCATGTTCCAGCAAGAGATCCAGGGACCAAGGATCCACTGTTGAGGTTAGACTTCCTTGTGGGAAAAAATGCTAAACCAGTGTGTTTAAGTGATAAGATTAATTGAGAAAAATGAATGTGAATGAGCATTTTTAACAATGTCTTTGTTACGGACCCATGTTTAAAATGTCCTAATTCAGTCTGTATAGTTGTGGTTGTGTGTTTTTTCTTTTCTCCCTTTCTTTCTATTCGCTGCATGCAGGTATGGTCTAGTCAGCGTTTGTTGGCGGTTGGCTATCAGTCTCCCTATCTCGTGATTGGCAATCAGCTGCGCACTTCCAATCAGCGGTTTAGTTGTCAACATAAAATTACCACACTGGTCAGAGATTGCTTTTTGCTTTGGAAAGTTGCTTGTTTAGAGAGTTGTCAAGTCAGAGAGACTTCTTGTTGAAATCATTGTAAATGTTGTTATTATTTTGTTAGAATGGTTTGCTTCATAGTGAACCCTTTTAATAGAGCAGTTAGTGGTGCAGCGTTTATTCGAGGGTGGCGTTCATTCAAGGGCAACGTTTAATTGGTAAGAGAGATTCAGTGAATTGTAGCTGCAGTGCAGCCATAGACAAATACAGAATAGACAAGGAAGTCAAACAAAAGCCCAGTGTAAAATGTATGTCTGCGTGTCTCTACTTTGTGTACAAATCTGACGCAGCATGCCGTAACATTCTTACAGCTTTCAAACAGAAACCTGTGCAGAAAGCACTCACCACCAGCAACAGATCTATAGCACGCAAACTTGGTGTTGATGAAAAGCACATTCAGGAATGGTTAAGTCAGCTACCTCGCCATATTGTATACAATATGTATAACTATCTATAGGCCTGAATGCAATTGTCGCAATTGCATTATAATAATGTATAATTTTTTTTCAAGCAATGTCTTAATTTAGAATTATATAATTGTATTCAGAATTATTACGTGACTTTATTTTGAAGGCCTTTTGGGACGCTCATGAGTGAGAGAGTCGACAACAGCAAGCGAAGCACAGACAATTTAAAGCTCTGATAAAAGTTTCAAGTTCAAGTTTATTATCATATACTCATAAACAGCATTTATAAGTAATGAAATTCTTTGTGCTCAATGTCCGTTCAACTTGCAGAATAAAAAAATTAAATACTAAAGAATGGAGAAAAAGGGTAGAAAAAATAAGAAAAATTGTAGTGCAAAAAGATATTTCAAGGACAGTTCAGCATCCTGATGGCATGTGTGAGAAAACTATCCCTGTATCTGCTGGTACAGGACCTTATACTCTTGTATCGCCTTCCAGAAGGCAGGAGGGAGAAAAGACTGTGGCAGGGATGACTAGGGTCAGAAATGATCCACTTGGCCTTTCTCCTGCACCGCTGGCTGTAAAGGTCCTGAATGGATGGTAATGCAGTCCTTGTAATACGCTGTGCAGATTTGACCACTCTTTGTAGTGTCTTCCTGTCCTGGGCAGTGCTGTTGCCAAACCATGTTGTAATGCCACCAGTCAGTATGCTCTCAATGGTGCACCGGTAAAAATTGGTCAGTATAGTGCAGTCCATGCCAAATTTCCACAGTCGCCGCTGAAAAAAGAGCCTCTGTTTTGCTGTCCTTGTAACCACACCAATATGGTGTCCAGCTCAGATCCTCACTGATGTTGATACCAAAAAATCTGAAACTTTTGACTCTCCACAGCTGTGCCCGCGATGTGAATGGGTGCATGTTCTCCCTGCAGCCGCCAGTAGTCCACTATCAACTCCTTGGTTTTTGCTACATTAAGCAACAGGCTGTTATGCTGACACCAGGATGTCATTGTTGTCAACTCTGCTCTGTAGGCAGACTCATCACCATTCTTGATGCAGCCGATAATGGTGGTGTCATCAGCAAACATAATGATAGTGTTGGACCTTTTTGTGGCTGCACAACCATAGGTGAACAGAGTACAACAGTGGGCTTAACACACAACTCTGTGGGGCACCAGTGCTGAGTGTTAGACTGGTGGGGTGATGTTACCTAACCGTACTGCCTGTGTCCTGTCCAGCTGCACATGGAAGGACTGATGTTCGGTCCTGTAGTTTTATGATGAGCCTGGATGGTACTATGGTGTTGAAAACGGAGCTGAAGTCGATGAAGAGCATCCGCACGTATATGTTGTTCTGATCCAAGTGAAAGAGAGCAGTGTTCAAGGCCAAAGCTACAACATCATCTGTAGACCTGTTCGGCCTATAGGCAAACTGGATTGGGTCTAATGCAGGTGACAGGCAGGATGTAATGTGGTCTTTGACTAACGTCTCAAAGCATTTCATCACAACAGGGCAACAGGGCGGTAATCATTGAGACAGCTCACTGATGGTTTCTTAGAGACTGGGATGATGGTGGCCCCCTTGAACCTATTGGGGACGACAGACTGCGACAGGGAGAGGTTAAAGATGTCAGTGAACACCTCTGCCAGTTCAGGAGCACAGGCCTTGAGAACACAGCCAGGGATGTTGTCAGGTCCTGGAGCTTTATGCACATTCACTGTAAGTGATAAGTTTAAGGTTGTTATAGAGGTTGTTAGCAATCTAAGGAAACCTCTATTCCCTTGTGTAGGCTACAGCATGCAGCCAACAAAGTATGTTGTTTTGTGTCTGTATTTGACTTTGGTGAATGTTATTTACATGCTGCGCATGTCATTGCATGTTCATATTAAGCTAATGTGGTCTTTATTTTCTCATTACAGCGTGAGTTTAGTTTTAACGGTGGATTTGGAGAAAAAGCTTCAAATAAATCTGTAGCAAGAAAGACACTTGTGCCTGCCAGTGTTTCATGGGATAATAGTATGCTACACTTGTAAATTACTTGTGTAATAAATACTGTGTTTTAATTTAACCAATTAAATAACCGTTTTCTGATTTTTTGGGGGAGGCGTTTAATCGAAGGTGCCATTTATTACACAATGTCCATTTTTGGTGCAGCGTTTATTCAAGGTCAACGTTTAATCAAAGAAAAACTGTAGTTTTCTTCCCAGCATGGGAAGGCCAAAGGATGTTTACAATTGTAGTAGGCCATTGATATGTTTTAAAAGTTCAGGGATGTAATTTGTTGGATAAGAAGCCCCCATCCCCCACTCCAGAGACAATTGATGACAGAGAGGTGCTGACATTAAGTTAAACATAGTCATGCGTTAAAGAGTAGAGTAAAAAATAGAGACAAAATGTGTACATGGATGTTGAAACTCAGTGCTCTGAGTTTGTGCATGTCAGTTTAGACAAACGTAGCCTTTTCAACCTCTAGGTTTAATTCTCTCTTTTATACATTTAAAGTTGGATTTGACATTTAACAGACATTTAATCATTTAGCAAGTTGTTTGACTCAAAAACCATAACGAAGTACATATGGTGTAAAAAATCTGCAGTCAAATTTGGCGAAATTGCTAGCTTGGATGTTATCTTTACATATAGATGGGTTGGTGGTTACAAACAATGAGGATGCGCACGCAGCTTCAAGGCAGAACAATGCCTACCATTTCACCTCTAGTTTATATGTTCCCACCCCACCCCCCCTTCTGAATAAAGTTAGATAGATCTGATTTGTTGATATCTGTTGCTATGAAAACCATTTTAGCCAAGCTAACTAACATTGTTTTTAGCTAGCTGACATTACCATTCAATCACTAACAAAACACGAATAGAAATACTTTGCTAACAGTCCTCACGTGTAATCAAAAGCTTGTAGTGAGATCACATGCATGACCCCCCGAGACAAGCTTTCATGTTTGCATCGCTAGCATCTCGTCATATTACACAGCCGGAAGACAGCTAGATAATAAATATTGTAGCGTCAGCACCCTTGGGTACCCAGCATGCAGTGCACACCAAAAACGCAAATAGCTGTGGAAACGCAAATAGCTTGGTTACAACAGCTGTGCAAGGGATTTCAGTTGTTGTGTTCGTTCACTTAAATGTGTGTAATGTTATTGTTTTTTACTTAAGATAATACTGTTGGTCACCCTGATTGTGCATGTTGTGTAGTTTAATGGGATCAGAGAGTCTGACCATGACAAAGTATTGTTAAGATGCTGTACCATCACAAGGTACACTTGCTAACAGCTGGACATTAGCTATACCTTGGTCCAGTTCCCTACATGACTCTTGACAGTTGTTTGACTGAGACTCTAGAGAGAGCTCAATTCAGGTAGAGTTCTAATAGCCATGGTCTTGTAACCAGTTTCAGTTTTGAAAACAGTATGACTGTGTATGGTATGTTTTTTGGGCTACTTCTAATACTCATACGGCTGCCGCATTTATGCCTTGGCATGACCTGCGCTGGGATAGAGGGAAACCGCATGGATGGGGAAAGTGTGTGGGCAGAGCAAGCAGTAGTAGTACATAACCTACACACTTCCTTTAGTGAAGTGTATCCTCACTTTCATGAAGTTATTGTTGTAATCAAAGCTTTTAACCCTTGTGCTGCCTTCGGGTCACATGACCCAAAGGTTCATAACGAACCATCGTTGTGTTTACCCAATTTTACCCAATACAAAAACAAATAAAAATAATTTTCTTTTAACCATCGCAATGTGGGGGGTCTGAGGCAGCCCAACGGTTAAAAGAAAATGATTCACTTTGTTTTGGTATGCGGTAAAGTTGTCGCAATACGACGGTGGGTCACAATGACTGATGGGTCAGAATGACCCGAAGATAACACAAGGGTTAAAGAATGGATCTCTGCATGATGGGCCTGACCAGAGCACAGGTGGCCTGACACAACACGCTTCAAAGTTGTCACTTTCAAAAGGGTGGCATTTTAACCCTGTCAGTCCAACATGTCTAAAAGTTGGTACGCATGCCTTATTGCCAATGGGGAACAAATAAGTCTCAAGAACCCATAATGTCGACAGCATGGATATTTCTCTACAGTGACAATTTGTGAAGAATTTCAAAAAATGACTTCAAATCAGCCATTGATCCAATTGTCTTGAAATGTTGTGTACATGTATGAAATACATGTCTGTGTCATGTCAATTTTGTAATGGTTTGCAATGCTGAGGAGGAACCCGCCATTGCTGCCTGCAGCTATATTTATTATTACACTTCTTCTGCCATTGGAGTCTATGGCAGCCCCTAGAACCGTATGGTAAAAAGTTGTGAATTTTGGCACACTCATTAAGCTCAGTCCCCTCTTTATATTCACCAAGTTTCATGTCTCCCATTGGAGCACTCTAGCGCCACCAACGGGTCAAAGTTGGACTTGTGTTTACACACGTAACTTTTGAACCGTATGACCGATTTTCAAAAATGAGGTACCATTGGATTCCCTGGGTCAAGACGAGTTCAACACACCCTATGACGTCAATTTCCGGTTATATAGATTTTCCGCCATTTCCGGTTTTATCGAAAACTTTTGAAAGCCTACTCCTCCTACAATTCTTCTTTAATCTTCCCCAGAATTGGCACACATCATCGTCAGAGCAACCCTCACAGAAGATATCCAAAGATTTTTGATTTTCAAAACCGTTTGTCCGGTACAGCCAATCAAAATCGGCAGCAAAGACACCAAACAGGAAGTTGGGTCATATCTCAGCCAATCCTTGAGAAATCAACACCAAACTTGGTATGATGACTCGGAACCCTCATCTGAGGATGTCCAAACAATTTGGTGTCATGTGATCACTGGGCGTGGCCGCAGGATGCAAAAATGTGTTTTGGCCAATAACTGTTGATTCGTTTGCCTTTATTAAGTGATTCCTTTGTCTCATGATATCGTGGGACATCCCGTGTGTGACACATGATAACTTGTGATAACAGCCGAATTGATGCGGCCGCCATTTTGAATTACTGAAAAAACGTTTTTTCTGTACTCCTCCTACAAATGTTTTTCAATCTTCACCAAATTTGGCAGAGATCATCTTCAGACCAAGCCTCACAAAAGCCATCATATGTTTTTTGGATTTTCAAAACCGTTTGCCCGGTACGGCCAATCAAAATGTGCCGTTAAGCCAGCAAACAGGAAGTTGGGTCGTATCTCAGCAAATCTTTGATGGATTCGCACCAAACTTGTTGCGTGTACTCGTAACCCTCTTCTGAGGATGTACAACATGTTTTATGGGTCATTCGATTGCTTGGCCACCTCATTGCTGCTTGCAGCTATATTTAGTTATGCGATTACTCAATAAACGCGTCTACATGATTCTTTTTTATTAATCGTTGTATGCTCCACGGACAAAACTTGCACCATCATCCTTCTGCAACAAAGTGTCGCCGTGTCTTCCTGTATCGGCCCTACTGCTCTATGTTTCATTCCATCAACACATTGAATCCTACTAAGAAAGCCGAGTAAACGCACTCAATGGTAGGCTACATCTGCTACTGCTATTACTATCCCAACTATAATTTCAGCTGTTAAAACGATAATAATCTTGTTACGACTAGCTAGCCTACTTCTTCTGTTTAACAGTTCAGCTTTCAGCTTCTCCCACATTGTAGGCTATTTTAGCTCTTAGCTTTGTTGAGATGATGCAGTTCAGCTTCCACACTGCCTCTTTTGTGTGACTCACACATTTTTGAAATTCATTTCAGCTTGCGGGTATTTTCTCATTTCTCACTTTTATACTTTTTAAAATATTAAGGTTTTTGTGCAAATTATTCTCCCTTTAAAAGTAATGGTAAATCCTTTCAAATCATTGTTGGAATGCTGCTCCAGCCCCTTTCAAAAATACCTTTCGGTTGCTTTGAAGCTTCAGCTTATAACTTTATACTAAATGTTCACTATTTTCAGCTTTTTTAGCATGGTCAGCTATCCCCATTCAGGTTTCCAGCATTCTCACTGCTGTTTCGCAGGAACAGCCGTTTCTAGTTATTATTATTTTTTATTTTTTTTATTTTTGCCCCCCTAAAACTCAGTCAATATTTGGCCTACATAGACAACGTAGGTGTCAAAAGTTTCGTCTTGGTAGCGATTGAGTTGCTTGTATTGGAATTTACGTTCCGTTGCATGGTTTGGGCTTAAGTTAAGTTTTTGTGGTGAAAAGTGAAGCTAACAGTGGCTAATTTGCTAGCCACAGTCACTGACGTTACTAACGTCACTACGTCACTAACGTCACGAAAACACGCGTGACTACCTTTGGCAGAACATTCGTTTCGCATCTGTTAACTTGGGGGATAGCTAGGCTAACTATAGCTTTACTGCAAGGCAGCTGCAGAAACGCCACAAGCAAAGAGGCCAGGGTGATAACTATTTACTCATTTTACTTTGTGATATGACACACAATTGTGATGTGTAATGTACAGTATAAGCTGATATTATTAAGGAAGTACATCTACTTTCGGAAACAGTAGTCTACTATTTCACTGAAGTATTAGCATCATGACATTAGCCTGTGTTGCCCGGGCAACACATACTACAGTGGTCTATGATGTAGCGTTATCTGTTTTCAATCGTTAAAATAAACATTCCTCACATATACATTTTCGTTGTAGGATTTATTATGACATTAGATTACAAGTAAACGATTTGTGAGTGAAATTATCATTACCTGTGGTTTCAATCCAGTGTATCACTGCAACGCTGTAGCCTACGCGAGACACTACAAAAACATCTACACAGCTGTAGGAAGTCAAACGGCGACAGAACATGTTCGGCACTCCCCTTACTTAAATCAAAAGTCTATCTAACTACTAACCTGAACTTCATTGCCACAGCCTAAACTTTGTCAATCTGTTCATGAAAATAATTAATTTCAGCCTAAACCGTACAACGGAACGTTAAATCCAATTCAACCAACGCAATCGCTACCGAGACGAACACAGCAGTAGTCTAGTACTGTACCGTAGTAGTACAATTTACCGGGGCAGCTTCTCCACACAGGGCTATATCGCATTTTGCGTTGTTACTGACAATGATCGCTACCAGTGAGCTTTTTATGAATGAGCGATTTTCCACTAAATAAATGTCAAGCTTATTTACGTTTTTGGGGGCATATTTTCAGTTAGCAGATGGTACTGTTTGAATCGCGATTCCATCTTCTACTGCCCGTAACGTCGTAGAATAATCTTCAAAGGGGGTTCTTTATTAATGAATGAATGCAATATGAGTAGGCTAAATGCCTGAAAATATCACGAGAAGGGAAAACTTAAAAGGACGTTTAAGTCATAGAGATTAGGTCAATTTTTACACCGGTCTGCCAAATTTATTCGTTTTGATTCAGCTATGAGGCTGCCTCTTGCAGGGGAAATGAGAAGACATCATATTTAATTCTACACTTCACTCGTATTTTCAGTTGTAAATGAGCAGCACAAAAAAAATGCTTTTAAATCTATGTAATCTTTATAAATAATAAGTATGCATTTTAATATAAAATATACAGATATATCAGTTGTAAAAATGTCATTCAAAAACGGACCCCTGTGCAACCGAAGCAAGCAAGCACACCCTACAATTTCCCCAGAAATTGTACCCTCTCTAGTTACAGTTACAATTTAAATAGTTGGTATTTAGAATACAGTTACATTGTTGAAATCAATGGATTACATTACGATACTTATCTGTTTCACGAGTTTATTCATTCTCTAAATAAATTAAGGAAACTCCATGCATTTCCCATAACTTCTATCTGGTGGTCTCTACACTGTACGAACACAACTACATTTATCGCTTCCATGTCATTGCCTCTCGTTCTTTTCTTCTGCAATGCTATTGGCTAAGCCAATGCATGGCTATCACATGCACGGGGGATGCAAACTCACGTACCATGGTTGGCCAAAGCATGCCTCTCATCCACTCTCAAGTAGTTCTTAAGAGACACGTACGAGGGTTCTCCTTACGAGCATGTTCGGGAAACGCACGTAAGAAATAGGTAAAAATGGATCCAGGCCTGTAGAGATTACCCCCGCAGCCACCGCACCGCGGGGGGGCCTTGCAGGGACGGGGGGCCTCGCGTTTTCTTTAATCCAATTTGAATGACATGGGATGCACACTATGGTCTTATTGTCTTGTTTGTGTTTCCAGAGTTGATATAAACATAAAGAAAAGTATATTTAATTGTGCCTTCTTTGTTAGCAAGGTAAGTGACGTGTAAAAATAGGTCAGATGATTAACAAATGATGTGTTCATGATCAGTGCATAGTTAAGTACTTTCTGAGTTATGTATTAACTGATGATGATTCATGCATCAGTTAAAGCATTAATGAATGCTCATTAATGCACCCTTATCGTAAAGTGTTACCATTTATTCTCTCGTCTCCATGTCTGCACTGTTGAGGAAGCGAGGCCAGACTGACTGAGAGAGCAGGCTGTAACAAACCTTGCCAGCAAAAGAAGGATATTTCCAGTCAACAGGGACCTTGTTGTCAGGCAGAGCTGAGCCTGGTTAGTATGGAGATGGCCAAGAGGAGAATGAAACATCCACTTCCAAAGAAACAGCACAATGAGGAACAGATTGTGGAAGTATTTCACCACAAGGTTGTTGTTATCTAGTCTTTACACTTTAAGTATTGTTTAATGTGTGTTGGCTCGCCCAAAAAAATTATAAGCGTGGAGAACAAAAGAAACAAAGATTTACATTATATATGGTTAATTAACCAAAGTGGTTGTTTTAATATAAAAAATGTGTATACTTAATGTAACCATTCAGTACACCAAAACAAGGATATGGTATAAGATATGAGCAATACAAGAGAGAGTAAGATGAATGGAGGGGAAAACATCCTATCCTTTAGGCATGCTCAGGCCTCACATGGCAGGATGCTGACAACCGTTATCTTCTCTCCATTGCACCTTCGCCGTCCCGCCTCACACTCTGTCATTGTCTGGGAGACAGAGGCGTCGCCAACGCGCGCACACACACTCAATCCTGGGCCAACACATTCAGTTTCGTCCTTGCAGCGACACACATTGGTCTGGTCTATCAAAAGAGGGCAGTTGAAAACAGTTTATGAGATGACAAAAGTGTTCAATCGAAGGTGTATATCTGTTTTATATATCGAATGATATGCCATTGATTACATCTATACCATTGCAGGTCTGCCACAACTGGCACTTATTGCAGGGTGTTGATTCATGGTTTGGCCACTCGCAGCTGTTGTCCTCTGCCAACTTCATGCTCATTCCCATACATTGAACAGCATGCATCTTGCACACGCTGATTAGGTCTGTCCGCCCTCTCTTAATATTGGTGGCACACACCTCCAAAGATGACCTGGCCAACGCAGCAACAGGAAAATCATACGCTGTATACTTAAAATATTTCATTTAGGAAAACAATGTAAGATTGATGAGAGAAAATATTGTAGAAGAGCATACGGGCATTCATTGGGAGTTCTGCATACACATGCTTGGTCCACAGTTTTTTCCCAAGATTTGCACTTAATATCTGCAGTGCGGGTGGGGTCTGGTGCTGCAACCTCTGGAAAAAGTAATGGTTAGATATGGCTGTTGATTTAAGTTGGCAAACTGATACAGGTTTATAATACAAATATATTTTATACATTATATTGGGTGGGCACATATGTGAGACCATTAACACAGATCATCAAGTGTATTGGTGTTAGCTCTGCTCAGAGTGCTGGCAGAGGCAGAGGAACTTACCCTCACTACATTCAATGTTTTGTGGGTTTGGTGACCATTTCAGACTGGAGTCACATATGATCTCTTTTTCTCCAAGTACTAATCTGCCCTGAGGACAGGACAGTGTGATCTTCTGTCCTATGTCATAGGAGTTGTTCCAGACAGACGCTGTGACTTGATCAGAAAGTATAGGAACACCACACTTTGATCCTGGGAATGACAAGTATAGAAGCCAGCAGATTCAACCGGAAGAAGGCCAAAGAGAGAGATGGAATGGTTGAGCAATAGGATCATTTAGCAAACTGTTTTATCCAAACAACATATAGGCCAGGAGTGGAACCTGCAAGCTTTTGATCTGCAGAACTGGATTCAAACAGTCTAGCACTGAGTTATGCCCATCCCCAAGGATGGACAGTTTGAAGAATGTAGCCGCAAGCAGCAATAGCAGATTTATCCTGAAAATGTATCCAGACACATTTTTTATTGAAATGCTATAGAAATGTGTCCCAAACATCTATACAGCCTTTCAAGGGAATTGGATCAAAGGGCGATTTTACATTTTTAGTCATTTAGCAGACACTCTTATCCAGAGCGACTTACAGTAAGTACAGGGACATTCCCCCGAGGCAAGTAGGGTGAAGTGTCTTGCCCAAGGACACAACGTCATTTTTGCACGGCCGGGAATCAAACCAGCGGCCTTCTGATTACTAGCCCGATTCTCTAACTGCTCAGCCACCTAACTCCCACGATTTTAAGTACATTTTTTTAAATTTATAATTTACCTTTAATGTCATTGTTTTTGTAGATATGATGTCGCCACCAGACATACGGCAAATATCAATTTCATAGGTCGAAGTGTCATTGATTTATGGGCATGTGAAATATAAGCAATAGTTGTCAATTTACCAATATACAGATAAAACTACCATATTGGATTTGTCGTTTTGGCCAATTTTCACTGTACAGAAATAGAAAGTGGCGGCCATTCTGTGTTCTTGAGGCTTTTTGTTCTTCATGAGAAATGAGGCATGTGTGCCAAGTTTCAGATATTTTGGACAAATGGGATGGAAATACCATCACTTTGAATTGTGGTGTAGCCTGTAGCGCCACCTATGGGCAAATGTGGGCCATTTGTGGTGTGGGAGTTACTCGTGGCCTGTAGTTTTAATGTGCCAAATTAGAAAATGTTTTACAAAGGCTAACTTGAGTTATTGGTCAATTTAAGGGGAGAAGAAGATTAAACTAGAAAGGTTATAATTTCTGGAGAAATTGTGGCGGCCATTGTGGCGGCCATTGTGAATTGTGGCGGCCATTCCTGGGGAAATTGTGGGGGTGTTCTTGCGTCGGTTGCAGATGGGTATGTTTCCAGGCTGTGAATATCAACACCCTGTATTTTTGTACGCCCTTCAACTAGGTAGCTAGCTCTACAATTTACCGGGACTAGGTCTGAATATAGGAGCAAAACAGAGCACAGCTGGTAGGTATATGCAGGTAGCAACGCTAGTGCTAAACTATTTAGCTGGTCGGCTCCATGACGCCAGGTAAGTAGGGCTTGAGAAACTGCTCACCAAAATAACGAAGGGGAACCCACTTGTCTAACAGATAGACATGTTCGTAGGTACCTAGTGAAAAGTAGCCTTAACTTTCCTAGACTTTTAGCTACGGTTCTAATGCTGAGGGCTCGCTGATATTGCTGTCTGTCTTACTAGAACTGCGTTGTTGCTAACGTGTGCTGACCAGTGTTGGGTGGTCAGACTACTTTTGTTAGGTAACGAGCAACTTAACGCGTCAGTTATTTAACTGAATGAATCAATTACTAGTTTCTTGTTCAAACAAGTAACGTGTTACTAAATTTTCTTTTGGTCGCGAGCCCTCATGTAGCTAAAAGTCTAGGAAAGTTGAGGCTACTTTTCGCTAGGTACCTACGAAAATGTCTTAATCTGCTAGACAAGTGGGTTCCCCTTTGTTCTTTTGGTGAGCTGTCTCACGAGCCCAACTTACCCAGTGTCATGGAGCCGACCAGCTAAATAGTTATTTAAGACTTGCATGTACAGTAGGCCTACGTAATGTCACATTAAATAATGTATTTGAACTCAAGCGTGTGTGATGCGTTGCTGTATCGTTGCAGCGGTTTAGGTTTAGGATTATATTACAGTAAGTAAAATAGTCTGGTTCAGTACATAAGTGAAGTGAACACCATTTTGCTACCATATACATAGCTATAGCTTAGCTTCATTTTGCTCGTAGATTCAGACCTAGCCCCGTTAAATTATAGAGCTAGCTAACTACTAGACTTCTGCCTTACATTTTACAAAATTATGTATTGATTAAAGAGTTTCTTGATTCAAGAACTTCATGCAAATATTGCTTTTCATTATGGTGGATTATTACCTTGATCCGTCTTGCTGTATAATGAGGATTGATCATGTTGTAGGCCTATGCGAGTGATACTGAATATTCAGTACAATATGTGCTATTGCTGAGGTCAACCCATTAAATGGGCCTCCTGGGCATAAGAGTGAATTGTCTTAGAAATAAGATACTTTTCTTAATGTAACGCAAAAGTAACTTAACGCCTTACTCTCTACAGCAAGTAAGTAAGTAACTAGTTACTTAACAAGACACATAACTGTAATTAGTTACTTTAAAAAGTAACGTTACCCAACTCTGGTGCTGACGTTGTGACCTGACGTTGTGACGTTAGGCTAGCACTGAGGTCCCTTGGTGCACACAAGGCACTTTTTGCCACAAAAACGTTGTGGCCTCTTAAACCGTGCAACGGAATGTAGATCCCAATACAAGGCAGAGTAATACAACGCAATAGAAAATAAACAATATACAGTTGGGGTATTTTTAGATCTTAAAAAAGCATTTGACACTATTGACCTTGACATCTTACTAGAAAAACTGAAACATTATGGCGTAAGAGGGGTAAGCTCACTCTTGGATAAGTAATTACTTAGAGAAAAGGCAACAATATGTCCAAATAATTGGTGCAGGTAACATGTGGGGTTCCCCAAGGCTCTGTGCTGGGCCCATTGCTTTTTCTGTTATACATTAATGATATATGTGAGGTTTCCAAAGTATTACATTTCATATTATTTGCGGATGATACAAACTTATTTTGTTCTGGTGACAATCGGAAAAAACTTTTGGATACAATGGAAAAAGAAATGGTAAAACAAAAAGATTGGTTTGATTCGAATAAACTAACATTAAATATAAGTAAAACAAAATGTATTGTATTTGTCAATCGTTCATCGAATACAATAGGTAAATTAATGAAGTTTAAGTAGAAAGGGTGTCAGCTATTAAATTTCTTGGAGTAATTATAGATAATAACTTAAATTGGAAGCCCCATATATCTTATACTCAGGTGGCTGAGAGAGTCAGGTGGCTGAGAGGTTAGGGAGTCGGGCTAGTAATCTGAAGGTTACCGGGTCGATTCCCGGCTGTGCCAAAAGACGTTGTGTCCTTGGGCAAGGCACTTCACCCTACTTGCCTCGGGGGGAATGTCCCTGTACTTACTGTAAGTCGCTCTGGATAAGAGCGTCTGCTAAATGACTAAATGTAAAATGTAAATGTATACTAAGAACAAGATTTCCAAATCAACTGCAATATTATATAAGGTTAAAGATTTCTTAAATGAAAAGTCATTATATACTTTGTATTGTTCCCTTGTGCTACCATACATTACTTATTGTGTGGAAGTATGGGGAAATACATATAAAACAAACACCAATCCAATTGTTATGCTTCAAAAGAGAGCCATGCGAATAGTAACGAAAACCACCTATAGGGAGCCAACAAACTCCCTTTTTATTGAATTAAAGGCTCTAAAATTTAAAGAATTAGAACTAAAAACATTACAAATAATGTACAAAGTAAAAAAACATCAGTTGCCAGAAAGTATTCAAGGGGTGTTCACGGAAAGAGAATGCCAACATGACTTAAGGGGATTTTGTATATTCAAAAAGAGCCAAGTGAGGACCAATGCTAAATACCATTGTATTTCTGTAAATTTATGGAACAGCTGTCATGCGGAACAAAAAATGTGGGACCTTTAGTAAGTTAAAGAAACTATCTATTATTGTATATGAAACAATTTAAAGATTGATAGATGAACAAGCTGTTTTTGTTGTATTTGAACTGTGCAACTCTATTGCATAAGACATATTCATGTTTTTGTATTCTGTTCAGATCTGATTGTCAATATAATAATGATGTAAGACAATAATTATTTCTATTTATTTTATTAAGATATGAGATGTTTTCATAAAGGGTAGGCATTATAAGCATGAGCTTCAGCCTACACCTGTTTCAGACTGCTGTAATTATGCTTTTGTTTGCCAGCTCAACTGTGTGAAACTAAGTTGTTTGTCTGAAATAACAACGCAATCGCTATCAAAACGAACCTTTTGACACCAATGTTGTCTATGTAGCCCAAATATTGAGGGATCCTTAGGGGTGGGAAAATAAAGAATAATGAAGAATAAATATATATGAGAGAGAACAAAGGTTGTTTTCTTGCCGAAGGCAAGCACACCCAATAATACCACCAATGACAATAGGTTTTCTCCTGAAGGAGCAATCCAAATAACAGTAGGTTTCCACTTGACCTAGGAATCCCAATTACAAAGCACATTGAGTCATATTAACACTGTCTTACTCTTGCAATGTTTGTCAGGTGTCGTCCACGTTTTATCACTTTTGCACTCAGCAGTCTTTTCACCAACCAGATAGTGACCATCAATGCAGGTGTACTCAACTGTAGTGCCCATCAAATGCACATCTCTGGGGTTCTGAGAAAGAGGAAAATACAGGGAAACGAACTCAAACATATCCTCAGAGATGGCAAGTGAACAGATGGGAGAGATGTTCATGAATGGTACTGTGCCAAATATCTTAGCAAAACACAAAATAACAGTTCAAAATCAAGGCCGTAGAATAATATGACATACTATGTAGTACAGTACATAGAATAAAGGGTACCTCAAAAATAGCCAGAATTGTCAATGAAAGCATGTCAATTATACATTGTCTACACTGATTATCTTCTGTTTATTTAGAGACTAAACCTGTTTACTTATTATTCGGAAGTGTTATGTTTTGTCCAGTATGCTCCACCAATATCTAAGGCTGAACATTTGTTTTCTCCCATTGAGTCAAAGTTGAATAAATTGTGTATGACGTGTTTGAGGCAGAGCTCCAAAAACAAGTGCTCCTCACCAGGACAAAGCCATTGTATAAAGGAGGAGGAGATGTGCAAGCCTCCTTTGCTGGCAGAGAAGAGTCAAAGCACTGAGGTTCCATGTTCCTATAGCGAGAAAGAAAGAGACACAAACCGACAAGGTAGAGGTCATTTACCAGGGTACCTACCGAAAACTCATGCATCAGCAGAGACTTAGAAGGTCCTTACTTGATGTCCTCCAGATCATCATCACAGGGTTCTCTCTCTGCAGTCTCGCCAATACAATGCTGACCGCCATTTTGAGGGGCAGGGTTATTGCACTGTCGAGTTCTCCTCATCACACCTCCAGTACAGGAAGTCCAGTCAGACCAGCAGGACCACCTTCCATGGATCACACCTGGGAGAGAGAAGGAAGGATGTAGTGATGGAGATAATGATGGAGTGGAGAGTAAAGAGAGATGGACAGTGAAGGAGAAAGAGAAGCAGTGTGGAATTGTGAAAGTGTGAGATGTGCTGTATGAGTGTGTTTCTGCATATGTCTGTACAGATTATGTAATGGTCATGCCAGACAGCAAACTCCAAGCATGATTGTAGGAGTACATATTTTCATTTAACTCAGCCAAGATAGAAACCAAAGAGGATGGGGGGGACTAAGAGCAGCAGTAGGGTTAAAAAAACAAAAAAACATTTTGGATGCTTATCTCGAAAATGGTGTTCATGGCTCTTCCTACTTTTGAAGGCACTAATCATTTTGGTTTGTCTCGGCAGGAGACTTCTTTAGAGAAGCAAATGTAAAGCTCCTTGGTGGACAGTCCAGGTTGAACAATGTTTATGTCAACATGTTCCTTAAATCCAGTGAAGTGTATTTGTTGTGGTGTTTGTGCTTAGTTTTTCTAATCTCAATAGTTCCTGTACCTTCTTGTTTTTTTATTGAACTCCAAGTCACCCTAATCAGTACCATTCAGTTTTTAGCTTAGCTTTTACAGTATAATCAAAACCTGAGCCTCACACACCTCACTCTCAGTCTGCACACCTTATCACTGGACACCATACCACACAGCACCACTGTATACTACACCATACCACTGCACCACAGTCTGACCTACCTGCCTGTTCCTCCACATCTGTTCCAGTTTCACAAGCATCACCTTTGGTGCCAGGCTTACAGAGGCATTTACAGATGTCTTTTTCCCTTAAAGCGACACCATTGTTCTGGCAAGGTCTACAGCGGCAGGTGTGTCTCTCTGCGAGGTACTGTTCTATGGCCTGCCTCAGGTAGATCCTCTTTAGCCCCGCACACTGGACCTCCTTCACCAACTCAGAGATGGGGGCCAGCTAAGACACAACACCACGCCACAGGACGTTATGACTACCCAACAAGATGTATGAACACACAAAACGACGTGATATAACACAACATAAAATAATGAACAGTGCCATCTTGTGGCACGACTGTGATATATAAGTGACACAGACACAACATGAACCTATGCATGGCATATGTCAGTATATTTGATTTGATCCTGAGTTTGTCTCCGTCTGACAACAGACCCACGTGACTCTCTTACCTTTTCTTTAAACACCCCTGGAAAGCTCTTGAGTGAGTCAGCCCAGTTCTTGTAGATTCTCCCATTCTCTGTTGGGTTTCTTAGGTCTATGTGTTTCAGGCCTTCGACATGCTCGGTATATCCTCCAGTCAGAATTACATTTTGTACAGCGTCACTCTCAGAAAGGTCTGTTCAAATTACCAAATGTTGATGTTTAGTTAGTTAATAAATAAACCAGCTGTGAATATTCCCTTCTTGAACGGCATGACAACACTTTTCTGATGTGAGAACAAGACAATCCCAATAAATCCTCAATATAAACATTTTCATTGTCTTCATAGTCTTCAGAGTTATACGTGTCCAGGTTACATGATCTCACCTTCGTTGAATGGTACTTTATCATGGGAGTCCTTTGTGCATTTTTCAGTCGTCCATTTAATAAATAGAAAGGAACGTTTTTTCTTGACGCACTTATTATAGTCCCACTTCACAGACTCTGTTGACACATTCAACAGGGTCAGCTCTCATAGAAATTGTACAGTATTACAGTGCGTGTATTGTACGTATCTATTTTGGGAGATGCACGTGTCCAGATTTGAAGTTGTTTATACTGTCTTTATGTATGTGTGCTATACTTTATGTAAATAGTATGATGGTGTCAGACTCTTACCAATCTTCTTAACTGTCTTCTCGTTGAGGCTGATGACGATTCTTAATTTACCCCCCAATGTTCCCCTAGTTCGGTAATGGGTTCCAAATCTCTCAAGAACCTTGCTGTAGCTGGCATAGTCATACACATTGGGCAGCCGAGTCAGAGCTTTCCAGAACTCCTCTGAGAGAGTGAGATAGCGCGGGGCATTACTCTGGTACTGAGCCATCTCTATTTCATTGTCGATTGTCATCAGCATGTTTTTCTGCAGTAAAGAAATATAAGTTATTTCCTGGTTCCGGGTTGAACTAAAGTGGTTGAAAGAAAAATTTAATTATATAATTTGTACCCGAAAAGTGTTCTTTAAAAGTCTGTTACAAATATATCTTAATGGTTCAAGGCAGTATCTTATTAATTTGTTTCACAGATTGAACACTTTATATTACACATAATGCAAAACAGAGGGGGAGATGGGATGACTCAACACCTCTTTGATCAATCACCTTCTGACCTCAACCACAGGACACCTTCCTGTACTCGGAAGTCTATTAAAAATCTAAGATGACGATCCATCTTTGGGTCCATCTATGCCATGACGATTTGCATTACAAATTATCTCAACAAGACATGCTGTTAACCTGAGTTTTCCAAACAACAGGAAGGATAGACGATTGCAAGCTTCATTGTGACTGTTTATCAATTCCAAAACGCAATTCTTATTGGTAACTTTGACTAAACTCACACAGACTCAGTCTCACAATCCCACTTTGGATATTCACCCATTGACAAGATCTTCAAGCCGAGCCCTCAGACACCAAAACAGGCTGAACATTTATCAACCCTAATCAAACATAATGGCCATGTGTCAGTGTCCTTGAGCAAGACACTGAAGCCCAAGTTGCTCCTGATGGCCAAGCTAGCACCTTGCATGGCAGCTCCACCTCCGTCAGTGTGTGAGTGTGTGTGAATGGGTGAATGAGAGGCGTAAAATGAAAAGCTTTTTCAGTGCCGCTAAAGTGGAAAAATGCTATATAAATGCAGTCCATTTACCATTTTTATACCATAACTATAGTATGGGCGAAGCTAGTTCGGGCATGGCACTCGGGCAGCGCGCGTCATATCACCCATCGCCGTGTTCTTAGCCCATAGGCTTAGCTCGATAGGCGGCGCTATAAAGTTGCGCACATGCACGCACACGCATCCTCGATTACCTTAGTGTTCTGCGCTGCTGCCACCCACCACCATCCCCTTCTCCCCCATGTTGGGGGATTTAACTCATTGCTCCCTGCCTCATGTCATGCATGCTGCAGCGAGGCAGGGAGCGCTTCCCCATGTACATCCATTCCGCCAAAGTTAAACCTATTCTCATGTATATGAATAAATGGTTAAATCAATCATGTGTGTCTTGACTGAACTAATGTTCTCTTGTCTGCATAGCATTATACATTTTTTCAGAATCCTAAATTTTAAATTAAATGTTTCCTTGATTTGCTATAAGGTAATCAAGGTTGTGCCCTGTACTTCATTATTTAAGTATCTCATATTATTAAAACCCTGCTACTGTTATGTTTCTGTCTTGTCCAGTCCTGGTTTTATGTATGTCTTTCCAGTCTGTGTTCTAGGTCACATACCCCAATACTCCAGTCCACATCTTCCAGTTCACCTCCCAACCACACACACCTGTTACCCATATATCATTACCTGCACAGTTCATCTACCCTGGTTTCCCACAGACTCATTGCCAGTTGCTACATCGCCTCTGTCCCTGTGTACCACAGACATCAATGGCTACCTAATTCCATTATTTGCTATCTACGGCTTGCACTTGGGTTCACCTGGCACTCCCCGGGCAGCCTGGGGGGTGTTCCATCAAAGTCTCACTTGGGTAAACGTCAATTTGGACTTAAGCCTCAAGCCGTTCCACTAACGTTCCGTTCCACTAACAGGCAATGCTAATTCAGGCTAGACCTCCATAGACTGTGCAGCCCAGATCAGGCGATTGTTGAAAAGAGGAGTTATGTCGCAAAAAGCACAGCGTAAACCAGCAGTTTTTTTACGACCGTTAAAATTAGTAAATTGTAGGCCTACCAAATCTACTTAACATAACTATATGTAGTTAAGCCTACTGATAATTTGCGTAATTTGATGAGCTGTCTGAAACCGTTCTGAAGTAGCCTATGGCCAATATTCTCAACAGGAGATTGAGAATAATAGCCCAAAAAAGAACGTGGCAGCAATTGAAAATTGTAGGATAAAATTCAAAACACTTAAGAAGGCCATGGTTAATTGCACTTGATGTGGGCTAATAATGTTTTTGTCTTCACATCTTGAACAAAATTAATAAATTAGCCTACTTCTTTTTCACACACATTTATTAACTTGTTTATTTAAATTAATACATTCTTTGGAGATGAAGTTAACACTTAAATTCATTCATGTCTGCACTTCAAAAAGTCTGCACTTATGTTTCCGAACAAAGTGCTTTACGCTTTTTTACTGATCTGTCTTTTGACATTGTGTTTCTGCCTGTTTGAGATTATTGCAACACATTTTAGTTTAGCTCGATTTATAGACCAATTTGCACCCTACGTCACACGACTGTCAAGCAGCCTGAACTGCGCATGTCGGTTGCAAAAGACGAATTTCTCCCGGGTATAATACGAGTGTAGATCAGGTAATCATATATCTCTGGCCACTGGATTGCAGGGCTTTACATCAACTTTTTGAGGCACTTGTCCTTTGGACAAGTACATTTACGTTTCACTTGTCCATGCACAAAAGTCACTTGACCCCGATACCTTTAAATAGCCTGACCAGGTGATCGGGCAAAACTAGGCGAATGAAACAGGCTCGGTTAAATAAATCCGAGATGCTGGCTATCTTCCGCAGGCTCGTATCTACAAAAGGCAGTCCTCCCCGACGTTTTTGGTGTAGTGAAATATTGTGCCAGTGAGCGACCCGAGTCTGACGGAGGCTAACGTCAAAACAGTATAACGCCGTGAGACGCAGTCTCACTCAGATTGCCAGTTTTACACATCACAAAAATAATCGAACCAGCTGGCTAAAAACAGAATTCCCATATCTCTTGAATGATGCCCTGCTTGACTTTTTTGGTGTAAAACTTTTGATGTAGAATTGAACTGTAAAATTATGAAATTGTTACATGACGCGACCAAGACAAGAGACTGGCTGCCGCTTAGACATGCGGTCTACCGGTCGACATTCTCACTCAAATTTCAAGACTTTCGTGACCCAAATCAAAATTCTGATGTGACAGATCAGTCAATTTAGGCTTACGATGCTTTCGGGAAACGCACCCCAGGCTAGTTCCGAAGTAGTAAATTACCTTGATTACGTAGCTAGAACTAGAATAAGCCACCTTAATGGAACGGAACTCTCGTAAGCGAGACTTACATTTAGCAGACGCTCTTATCCAGAGCGACTTACAGTAAGTACAGAGGCATTCCCCCCGAGGCAAGTAGGGTGAAGTGCCTTGCCCAAGGACACAACGTCATTGCATGGCCGAGAATCGAACCGGCAACCTTCTGATTACTAGCCCGACTCCCTAACCGCTAACCCAGCTAACACATGACGTTGCGGCAACGTTGCCAGTAAGTTCTCAGTTGGTAACCCGCGACGTTACCTTCTGGCAACGTCGTAGCAACGTTATAAAGGGAATGTTGCCAGTTGGTCCCATGGACAACGTTGCCACGACGTCGTACCTTGGTCGGCTGGTTACGTTATTTTTAGACCCGTGGACAACGTTGCCGCGACGTCGTACCTTGGTTGGCTGGTTACGTTATTTTTTGGTCCCCTGGACAACGTTGCCGCGACGTTGTACCTTGGTCGGCTGGTTACGTTATTTTTAGACCCGTGGGCAACGTTGCCGCGACGTTGTACCTTGGTCGGCTGGTTACGTTATTTTTTGGTCCCATGGACAACGTTGCCGCAACGTCGTACCTTGGTCGGCTGGTTACGTTATTTTTAGACCCGTGGGCAACGTTGCCGCGACGTCGTACCTTGGTCGGCTGGTTACGTTATTTTTAGACCCGTGGACAACGTTGCCGCGACGTCGTACCTTGGTCGGCTGGTTACGTTATTTTTTGGTCCCGTGGACAACGTTGCCGTGACGTTGTACCTTGGTCGGCTGGATACATTAATTTTGGTACCATGGGTTAAGTTGCGGTTAAGTCGCTCTTTGGTCGCAGGACAACGGATCTCGAGTGCAATATAGTGGTTTATCCAGAGATGGAGAGATCACACTGGACTGCTCTCAGTTCTGACACCTTTGCAATGTATAGTCTACATGAATTTCAATCACACACAATATTAAATGTTGCACCCAGCGCGTATAAATGTAGACATGCATGTAATTGATGTGCAGCTCAGCCCCAGCATGTCATTGGTCATCAATTTTCTCATATGCAGAAACATAGCTTTAATAAATAAAAGACTGAATTTTGAATATAATTTAGTCTTTCATTCTTTACTATAAACATGTACAAAAGCAATCAATGTGTGATGTGTAACATGATTAAGCAAACATTATTTGTATAGCACACCAAAGCTGTATGACACACAATGCAAATTTGTGCTCCAATAATTTTTGTGATACAAAATTGTTAAATGTGACCAAAAGGTAAGCGACTCTTAAGAGTTTCATTTCCAAAGACAAGTCATCACAGAATATTACAATTCTTCCTTAGCAAACCTGCCCCATTTTTTTGAAAAAAGTCTCGCTTTTTCTTACGTTGATGGAACACCCCTCCGGTTCATAACAGCTACAAAAACAACAATTCCTGAGTATGACTAGTTTTATCCATCGGTTTTTTATCACAAGTACTAAACTTGAGACAAATGCTATGATGTAAGTGCAGATTGAATACTATGGACTGTAGACTGCAACTCACCTCATATTTTGTTTCCTCCAGTTTGTAGTTATAGTTATAGTGTCCTGTTGTGGTTCCTGTGGTTTTCTCTCTTTTTTCAATTTCCTTGAGGTATGACCACGTGCTTTCAAATAACTCATCACTGAATTCATTTCGAACAGTGACCTGGAAGTCACAGGAAGTAGGCAATATACAAAAAATAAGTGAAATTAATTTTGAGATCTTAGAGGTATTGTAAATAATCATAATTATAATATATAACAATAATATATATAACAAGAGGTAAACTGAGCTGGAAAACTATTGACAAGACTAGACAGCGTTAAAGATATGGCTACATGGATATGGCCAGGCTCTCATCACTGATATAATTGCAAACTTTGACTTGATACAGTATGTGCAACACAGTCATGTTTTGGTTTACGGAGATTGTGAGTTTGTAGCAAAGTGGTAGGATTAGGAACTAGCAACTAGGATTAGGAATTAGCAACTAGGATTAGGAAAATGTATAAGCAGATGAGATCCTTAAAATTAGATCCATGACTTTGCTTGGAAAATAAGAGCATCTGCTAAAAATGACAATGTAAATGTAAAATCTGGATTGGAGTAGAAGAAAAACTGTGCTGGGCTATTGCCTGACCTCAGTATTGTACTTGATGATGCTCTGGGGCAACCTATAGCGTCTCCTGTTGTCACCAGAGAAGATGGTCCTGCATTGGCCCCCAAAGCTCTTGGTATTTATCACACTGCCTCTAGTCTTACCCGTCACAATATCAAAACTGTCAAGAAATAGCAAAGGACTGCATTATGAATTGTGTGTGTATTCTTGTTTCAGCAAGAGAATTAATGAAAAGTCATCTTACCCCAGTCCTAAGAGTTCTATATTGGGTGGAGGTTGATCAATGTCACATACACTAAATACTTGGCTTGGACACGTTTGACTCAGTTCATCCTGGTTATCTTCTTCACAGTCCTGATCTCCATTACACTTTAAAGACATACTAATACATTGCCCTAAGGACACACCACACAAACACACATAAATATGTGAGTCAATGTCAATGTGATGATGGCATGGACTGGACTTGTCATTGGCTTTTGAATAGATTGCTTACCTGAACGACATCTAAACCTGTCCCCACATCCATCCTGCAGGGGGCAGCCTTGTGTTGTCGAACATTCCCTTGTCTCAGTGGGCCCTCCACCACATGGGTTTCCCCCAAACTGGGCATAAATCTCCATAGGACGGACCCGAGACTGAAAATTGAAACACCCTACATTCAATCTGCAAATATAGTTACAGTTTCTATTGTACCATTTTTTAAATATTATTATTTTATTTCCTATAAGTAGGCTAATATATTTTCAGTTCACAACCAGTAATAGCACATCTATGCAGAACAGGCAGCAGATCGTAAATATTATAACTGATGTCCTGTGGATACTTATCCATATTTTAGACAAAAATGCTCACATGTCTGCAGTCAATAGAAAGGCCCATAGCAATGTAATTTTATGCAAAATGTACAGGGTTGTAGCCACTGTCAAAATAAAATACCTTAACTTCTGCAGACTAGCTATAGACAAAGGTAATTTATTTTTGAAAGTGTAGACCATGACAACAGTTCACTCCATGGAATGATTTCATTGTAATCAGTGGAATAAATATGATTGGTTGATTTGTTGTGTATATTGTTACTACGTGCTGAATGTTAAGGACTGTGCAAATGGGGTTTCATCTATGCAAAAATATGTGTGGTATGTTACAAAGAAATGATGTTTACAATGTCTTCAACGATCGTCAAAATTATGGGAAGGTGGTGGATTTAGTCTATTTCGACATCATTTAGATTGAGTTTTAACAACTTTAAAACTATTTACGAAACAGCAATGCCAGTTGCATGACATAACAACATCCTGTGCACCATATTGTTGCAACTGTATCTTGAGTATAATTATAATTTAAAGCATGTGTATGTACCAGGTGATATGTTGTGGTAATTAGTGCTTGGAGAATAGGACAATCTTAAGATCTGGGCTTCACTTCTTACCTGTGATTTGGAGCAACCATCACACACGGACCACTCCCCCCAAGACCCCCATGTACAATGCACCGGATCAACATGTGACACACCAAAACAGAAATTAATAGTTTGGAACAACCTGAAAAAAAAGTATGAGGATTTCAACATTACATTTACATTTAGCAGACGCTCTTATCCAGAGCGACTTACAGTAAGTACAGGGACATTCCCCCCGAGGCAAGTAGGGTGAAGTGCCTTGCCCAAGGACACAACGTCATGTGGCACGGCCAGGAATCAAACTGGCAACCTATTGATTAATAGCCCGATTCTCTAACCGCTCAGCCATCTGACCATCTGATCATACTATAGTTCAATACTAGGCTAAGGCTCAATTGCATCCTAACAAAGTCTACTATACAAAGCTGAGACAGTAAATTCAGCAAAAGCAAAGTTTTAGTCTTGCACATACTGAAAAAAAATGCAAATCATGTTCTCCATCGAGACATATCCTTGCTAAAGTGCCCCTAATCCTCACGTCAATGTGTCAACTCTGAAATTCCTGATTTAATGGTAATGATTCAAAGAACTAAAGGGTCACTTTCACAACAACAACTCACAATAAAATGACATACATACAAAATGGAGTACAAATATAACTAAAAATAATGTTTCTGTTTCTCTTACCATGGTATAGGAAGAGATACACAATTAGCTTCGCTCGGAGAGACCAATAGAGACAAGAGCCAGAGACAGGCTAGACTGATTGTCACACTAGTCTGAGAAGAAAAAGCAAGGAGGGAAGAGAAATAAAGTTTTAGTCATAAAGAGATGACCAGCAAAACAAGT
The DNA here is from genome assembly GCF_963692335.1 of Osmerus eperlanus. Lineage (NCBI taxonomy): Eukaryota > Metazoa > Chordata > Actinopteri > Osmeriformes > Osmeridae > Osmerus > Osmerus eperlanus. The sequence goes on along the minus strand of NC_085045.1, from coordinate 6,890,772 downwards.
TAGCTGTATTGATCTTTGTCAGTAAAAAGCTTGTATGTTAACATTATGATATGATACATTCCATCCCGTATATAATACACATATATACATTTGAATCAGTTATATTTAAAATGTTAAACATCCTACCTTCATGGTGAGAGTGTGGATCATTCTCTGACTCTGCACATGGCAAACAGTTCAAGCTTTGCAAAATTATTATTCCAGTTCTTGCCAAGGGGTTGGATACTTACGGGAAGAGTTCTTTTTTTTCTTCTAAGGAAATGTGAAGATAATGTTATGTGTGTGTGTATACGTGTGTGTCCTTGGTTAAGAACATTGGGTTCTCTGCCAAGAGCAGTCTCTGGGGTTGGAACTGACCTCTGGCTCTTCTGCAGAAAAAGCTATTAATTCCAGAGGTGAGGACCTTCTTAGCCTCCCTCGTCCAACGCAAAACACAAGGGAATTATTTTAAATTAAAAACATACGCAAGACACATCTGCAATAATCAGTATTGCATAGTTGAAAGGCTTGTTATGTCTGTTGCATTGTGTAGCATCCAAGGCATTGGTATTCTTAAAGCTTACCTTTAGAGGTGGCGTGGTGTTTACATATTTGTTATTCACTTAATGTTCGTGGGTTGGATGAACCCAAACCAATATTGTGTTTTTGAAACATACAACTATTTAAAAAAAAATACACTTTCTATAAATGTAGATATTCACCATTCACCATGCATGCTAATACGTTTCGTATTAGCATGCATAGTAGTAGTATATAGCCCTGCATGGACAAGTTCGTCCCTACATTTCTGATTTGATACAGCTTCATACCCCCACTCGTAATCTGAGGTCATTAGGTCGAAGCTTTTAGTGGTTCCCAGTACCCATTTTAAAACTAGAGGGGATCGATCCTTCCGTGCAGTGGCCCCTAGGTTGTGGAATGCCTTGCCTCCCTTTATACGGTGTGCAACTTCTGTCGAAGCTTTTAAAAAGAAACTCAAGACTTTGCTATTCAAGCAGGCTTTTAGTTAGTCGAGGGGTTTTTATGGTTGTTTGTCATGTTTTCTATTTAAAATATTACTGTATTCTTAATTTGTAGTGTTATATTGCATTTTTTTGTGAAGCACTTTGTGATTTTTATCTGCGAGAGGTGCTATACAAATAAACTTTACTTACTTACTTATATTGGCTCTTCATTATTCATTATGCATCATAAACATTAAATTGCCATATCCTGGTAAAATATTTATTATTCTTCATTTATTTTTAGGTCACTGTCCAAGTATTGCAAAAATGAGAAGAAAGTGCATTTAGTTTGGAAATTCTAGGCTTACTTGATTGGTGACATGTTGGGTAAGGAATATAAATCAGTCTTGATGCTGGACATCAGCAGGTTGTTTGGAATGAGGAACAGGGGGTGAAGGGAGCCAGGAGAGAGAGAGACAGGACGAGGAACTGAACACACCCAGGGAAACAGACACAAAACACTGAGGGATCATCATTACTATCTACCCATCTGGACCCTGCAAGGTGGAACCCCTGAAAGGTGGAACTATGTTCGTGCTTTAGTCTTGTGTGTTGCACTTTTGTCTTGCGTCCTGTAATTTTGAAACTGTTCTTGTTTAAGTTGTATTGTTCTTTGCAGCCAAGAAGACTATTCCCCTGAGTTTGGGCCATGTGCTATTTTTCCACTTTGGAGTGAGTACTTCTGTAACAAAGTGTGTTTTTACTTTGGCCCTGACAGGTAAGATATATAACACAGAAAAATGTGGATTGAGTTTCAGTCTGGATGGGTTGAGCAAAGGAACATCTACAACCACAAAGTTCCCTACAGATGGTACCCTAAGGACAATCCAGTATTCTACTTAAAATTACCTAACCACGTACCATTGATATCTCTTTACGGGTGCGTTGTCTAAGTCATCAAATACAGTTTTAACCACACGTAAATATATGCTAACAAATGCCATTCCCCTGAATTTACTATAGTGGCAAACTTGAGTTATTTGTGTAACGTGAGTGAATGCAGCAGGATGGGGGACCCAAAAGCAAGGAGACAAGGCAGGCAAGATCAAGGTGAACAAAGACTTGGGTTAGCAAAAACAGGTACACGGCAGGGATACTCACAAGACACGATGACGCACAAGGACGGACAAAGGGAGCCAATACAGGGCAGGGTGATTACACAACAAACAACAGCTGGGTGATTGGAACAAGAAACAGGAGGTACACTCTACGTCTATAATACCTTAACCCACCTCACTATGTGCAAGGCAGCCTTGCTCGTTAGTTCAGTTAGAGCTGTGGTGGTCATTTGAAAATTTCTATCTTTTTGAGACCACAAACTCACCAACATTTTAGTACAAAGAAGTTTAAAGCAGGAAAGACAATGACAGCTTGCCAAATGGAAGAGGAAATGTGGCAAGCAACCAGAGAAATTGGAGGAATGGAAAGAAAATAACAACTACAGATGTGTGTGACACAGTAACCATACTGGTAAACCTCCACATAAACATGTGGATACATGTGAGCAAGGAAGATGTGTGGTTAATGACAAGGTGATTGCACCCTATCTTTCCTATCTTGCTTATCAATAATATTTTTTATTGTGTTGCACTTTTTAAACACTGGATGGCAACAGTGAACCTCCAGTAACTGTATGCTGTTTGGCTAGATCAGTTTAGGAATTTGACAACACTATGTTTACTGCATTCAATAACAGACTACGAGTACACTCTTCTACAATACAAGATGTTCATCAAAAACCCATATACCCCAATTTAATGGCATTCTGTAAAGCTTTTGACAGTTACAGTTAACATTTGCATTTGCTTCTCCGGATCCTTCATTTAATATGTTAGTCTGCAAGCAGAGAGCCAAAGTAATTGTTCTTCACAAATAGTAACACAGTACAGACTGTTTTCTGAAGAGCAGTCTTATTGCTTTCGCATTAGCGATGATACATCTGTGATGTTGAGGGAAGCACATCTCTAATTGCTGAGATACAATACATCCGCTGCCACTTGGAAGCTCAGGAGGCTGTGTGGACACAGGATGGTGACTTGCTAGCAGGGTAATGAATATCAGGGTCTTCTCGGGAGAAAGGATAATCTCTGTTTATTTTATATTTTATTGTATAGTTTATTTTAATCTAATTCCATTGCTCGTTATGTACCCTTAGTTTGTTAGTTATGTACCCTTAGTTTAGTTAGTCCTCATATTTAAATTTTAGATTCCTATATGTTTAATGTTTGCACCTTCCTGCCAAAGTAAATTCCTTGTCTGTGCAAACTTTCATGGCGAATAAAACCCATTCTGATTCTGATTCTGGTTATAAATAATACACTCAGATTTTCTTTTTTTGGGGGACATTGGCAGATTTTTTTTTTCTTATTATGAGACTCGACTACATCTGGCTCATGTGAACATAAAGGGTGCCACACAAATGTATTTAGAGATGAGTGCTGGTGTGTTTAGACAGTAGGTGGTTAGCCAGTGCCTGGGTATATTACCTGTAGAGCACACAGAAGAATTACATGGTAATTAGATCTGTTCCATGAGTGGGATGGCCTTGTGTAAGTCATCCACCTTGTGAGTTGTGAGACTTCATATGCTCCAGCAGTACACTAGTGATATGAATGTTAGATTAGCAGTGAGCATACAATAACATCCAATATTCTCAAGTAGGACATTGATTATCTTCTGCTCTAGGCTGAGCTCTGATGTCTGAATTTAAATCCCAAATTTAAAGTCTCTTTCTACCTTTCCCAGTTTACAATCAATTAAAGACATGACAGTAGCCACTTACTGTAGAGTAGTTGTACCAATATTGCTACAATATTGCTAATATTGCTCCTGTAACAAGTATAATGATTCTCTCTTTTGCTCTATCAGCCTAATTAGGTGGCCAGTGGCTCAGTGCCTTGCACTGCTGCCTCATAGCAAGAAGGTTGTGGGTTTCATTCCGGAATGATCTCCTGGCCGTTTCAGCATGGAGTTTTCAGATTTTCTCTGTGCTCATAAGGGTTTTCACAGATCGCTCTCCTACCAATGTCCCTGGCCACGCATGAGGTCAGCAATTCCACTTAGCTCCTTGTCGCCTTGGTTCCTGGTCCACATGGCCGATCACTGCTCCTGGCTGCCAACACAGGAAGGACAACAGGATGGGATAATGCAGAGTTTCATTGTGAGGCCACTCATCATGTGTGTTGGTGTCACTGCTGTCTGTACGCATGTATGTGTTCAACTTGCATGACTAATACATTGTAGATTGTCTAAATTCTACTGGTATCTGTGAACACTATGTGGCCACCTGAACATCACACCTACATGAGCATGTTGGCCATCTCATTTTAAACCATGGGAATCACTGTAAGATGGAGTTGCCTCCCCCATTTGCAGCAATAACAGCTGCCATTCTTCTGGGAAATGTGTCCACAAGATTTTGGAGTGTATCTGTGGAGTGTCTGAATGTGTGCCCATTCAGCATTTGTGATGTCAGCCACTGACGTTGAAAGACCTGGCTCGCAATCACCGTTCCAATTCATCCCAATGGTGTTCAAACCCGTTTCATGGAAGTTGCCGACGCACAGTTCTTGCGTTGATCATACTTCTGAAGGCAGTTTGGAACTTTGTGGTTAGTGATTTAACAGACAATTGAACACTTGTTGAGACACAACCTGTGTCTCAACACTCTCTATGAGTAGATCCATAAATATAGTGGAGGACACAGAGATTGACACTGATGTGGATTACATGTTTTGTTGGCATGGTGAGCAATGAAAAAGAGCCAGAGAATCAGATGAATTCTGCTGAAGAGGATGAATAGCACCACTACAGATAAATGGGACTTTAGTCACACAGAAAATGGACACTGGTGCTAAAGTAAACCTGATCACTGTCAGACATCAAAGACATTTAAGAAAAGCCAAGAATAAACAACAAAAAAACGATGCTTGGACACATGCAGGCTGAAAGTAACAAAAGAAAATAAGAAAAGTGTGCAATCTTCTCTGTTGTTGCTGAAGTACTTAATTCATTGCTTGAAGATGAAGCCAGTGAGGATTTTGGGCTTGTGAAAAGAGTATATTGAATCAACACAGTTGTAGGTGTGTCAGCCAACTGTTGACTTAATAGTACATAACTTTTCTGATGTCTTCAAGGGTTTCGGTGTACCACCGTTCACATACAAAGTATGTGAAATATTCCACAGAGCGATGGTCACAACATCAATGGGCTGGATGGAGTTTGAGCCTGTGTTGATGAAATAATTGTTTGGGGCTCCTCAGTCCAAGAACAGAATGAGAGGCTGATGACAGTGCTGGAGTGGATACAAAGGAATGGACTGAAACTCAACAAAAGCAATTGCCAATTTGGAGCTCAAGAAATAATCTTCCTCCGCATCAAGCTCTCTGCACATGGAGTGCAGCCCGACAAAGACAAAATCACCGCCATACTCGACATGCCAAGGCCCACAGACAAAACAGGCATGCTATGCATGATGGTGACGGTGAACTTCATGGGTAAATTCATCCCTAACCTACCAACAAAGACATCCTGCATCCATGAGTTCCAGAACAAGGAGAATGATTTTAAATGGAAAGCCCACCACGAGCTGGAGTGGCAAAAACAATCTTTGACTCAACAAAAAGGATCAAAGTAGCGACAGATGCCTCAAAGAATGGAAAAGGTGGAGTACTCGTATAGGCTGAAGGTGAGCACTGGGATCCGGTAGCATATGCATCCAGGTCCATGACTGAGATGTGAATGTGTTTCAATAGAAAATGAATTCCTAAGATTAGTGTTTCTGGTCTAGAAAAGCTCCATAGCTACATAGTATGTACTGTATGTCCTGCCCTCCTTCACCATAGACAGGCCATTGTCCATTGGTTGCCATTATCAAAAATAATCTGAAGGAGATTGCACCCAGAATAAAGTGAATAAGTGAATAAGACTTTGAATTAATCTACACACCAGGGAAGCCCCTGATACTTGTCGATGCACGAGCACAATCTGGGAGATTGTGGGATATGGGGTAATTATGGTATTCTACTGTTGACCACTAGATGTTTTCAGGCTAGTTAACTGTTAGTAAAATTGCTGATAGCGGTAGAGTAAGAGGATGCTATGGAGAGGTAACATGTTGGCACTAGTATAATGAAAAAAGGAGTAGCACAAGAATTGTCAGTAAATCATTTCAAATGAACAAAATACTAACTATACCATATCTCTGCATTTTATTAGAAGGCACATGTTGATTGTGCTTTTAAGGAGTTTTCAAATGTCTGATCTTTAGTTTTTAATCACTCCAGCTAATGTGAAAATCATGTCTCATAGATAATAAGATGTGCTCAATTTGACCTTTCTTTTTCTAAAGTAATATTTGGTGGTTTAACAAGTCCTTCAGAATCAGAAATCAGAATCAGAAAGGGGTTTAATCGCCATGAAAGTTTGCACAGACGAGGAATTTACTTTGGCAGGAAGGTGCATACATTCAACATATAGGGATCATAAATCTTGAATAGTGGTGTACAAGTCTAACTATACTAACAGTACAAGGTCTAACTAATACTAAGGGGCTGTAAGAATTTAGGATAAAATAAAAATATAAAAAATTAAGTAGCTATGATATACAATATAAAGATACAAAAATACAAATAGGTTAACTTAGTGCAAATATGTCAAAGGTGCAAATATGGAAATGGTTTAAAGAAGTCTTAATCAGGCTCAGCTTAATCAGGCTCAGCTGAAGTGTCGGTCATCTCATCCTTTCTTCCTCTCACTCTTTTTTATTTAATTTAATTTTACTAACACAACTCTTTCTCTGGTCTCGCCTTTTGTGTAAAGTCTAAATGAAGGTTTGACTTCTTTTGACACAGATCCATCATTTTCATGATCCCATGACAATTGAGTTTCTCTGGTGCGAGGATATTAAATCAAGACCAGGCTTAGTCTGTCAGAAAACAAATCCTTAATATTGCATCTCAATCCATTAGTCCACTCTTTCACTCCTCCATTCATGTCAATCAGAAGAATTATTGCAGGTGGATAACCTTTGACAGAGAAGTAAGATTAGAGTGCCAACCATGCCATCCATTTTATATCGACCATATCTTTCTCTGTGGGACAATGTGGTACCATACAGTAGGTAAGAATTGATGAGCTAGCCCCTGCCCTTTCAATGAGAAAGGTGACATTTACTTTCCTTAGTTGGAAATGTTGCCCTCGGGATATTAACACTGAGGACACTAGGTGTGTACAACATTTGTGTCAGCCAGCACAACCAGCCAGCAAAGCTCCAGATTATTTTATTATTAAAGTAATGTTCTGGTTAGGTTGTGCTATATTTAGACATACATACACAGGAACAGGACTTCCTGTCACTGTTGTCTCATATTCATGATCCATTCTCAGCCAAACTATATTCATCACTGCTGGATAAACACACCTGGCAGCAGAATGGCAGAGCCGGGATAACAGAGAGTACGCACACACACACACACATGCCTCCTCAACGACACTGCAGTCGCCACTGCCCGTCACCGTGGTAACAGAGTAGAATAACATTTAGATGCTTCTGTTGGCAGGAGTCAGTAGTATACCACAATGGAGACCATATTAAATCAGTGGTACAATTTTTTTTTTACAGATACATTTTTGCAGTATGATGCAAGAAAAACAACCAAAACAATCCCACTTAGGTTAAGTGTGACCATACACTTAACACTCTTTCGTGTTTAATTTCTATGTGCTGTCTAGTATCAGACCCTTTTTATATCAGCTGTTCTATGATTCCTTCAACAGAAGCAATGAGACCATACAAACATCCAGTGTATTATATGGACCCAAGTCTGTCTACAGTGTCAATTGTGGGGGAATGAACCCAATGTAAGACATTGGGTTTCATTTGTAAAAAAAATAAAAATAAGACAAAATATGACAGAACACTGAAGAAGTATAAAGGCGGTAACTACCCCACGGAAACTCTGGGACAGATTTTGTACAGGCATAGAGGCTTTATTTGATTGCCCTTGTTTCATTTAGAACAGTCAGTTTCATTTCAGCACACAAAAGATTGGTCTTTACATAATACTGCACAGCAATGGACCCAGCCCAACTCCAGTGATGGCAACTCATAAACAGATAGCAATGGTTACAATATGAGATTTGGGACTGATGTTAAAACTACTAAATCTAAAACTTTTGAATCCGTTTTGGTGGATGTTGGAGGTAATTGGGTTTGGGATTTCTGAGTAGTACATATGAAAAATATTTTACTGCAGGATATGAGGTGCACACTAATGAACATAATGTTTTAACAGGAATTCTGTGTTTCCAAGATGAAATGTGATTACAATGACTTGTGTCATTGTGTGTCACCCTCCTAACACACACACACTCTTTTAATTCATGCAAGCTATCAATCAAACCCGAATACAACCAATATTTTCTTGGCATTTTCATTTACAATTGTACGGCAGTAAATTCATTGCACTTACACTATTTACAAGCTATCATATTGGTGATAAAGTAAAGTATTTTTATGCATCAATTTTACACATAAAAAAGTATTTTCTTTGACAATAACGGTAGTAGGTTACACACAAACACACATGCACTGACTGTTAAAGTTATCTATATTTCTCTCACTCAACACACAAACATCTAAAATGCTCTTTGACTTACAGAATAGTTGGAAATGGCACATTTACACACAAAACACACTTTCACATATTCAACCTGTAATATTTACAATTTGTTTTGGTTTACATTAATACATTTTTAGGTAACAGAATACATTCACTGAAGAATACTCAATAATTGTCTCAGTACATATTTTAACATTTAGGTATTATCTTTTGTCAAAAGTGTAAAATGTGTCTTACTGTTACATGGAAATAGAGGGTCAGTATAGAGAACTATCATTCTGTTATCCATTCTGCTGTATTTTATTCTATTCAACAAATACAAAAACAATACATACACAGATTTATCAGACCCTTGGACTGATTATTCTATGTAAACAATATTAACACCTCCACAGTGACACTGTCTGAATCAATGATTGTCCACCAAGCACGGACATAGAATCAATCTGGAGCAGTATATTGACCTCAGAGGTGACAGTTTCAAAGTCGGAAATATTTATGCACTAAACCTTTTGTTCAGTGGATTTTAAGAATGGAAACTCAACGGGACTGTCTTTAATGGCAGTAGTTTTTCCTGAAACATACAGTGCATACCGCGCACACAGGGCTAAGAGAGTTGAGAACACAAATTGGGAAATCCCTATAGGTCTAACTGAGTTGAAGGGATTCCGGGTTACGGGTTCCTTATGGCAGTTTAGTCGACCAGGACAATGAAACAGTTTTGTAAGCTGATTTTACATTACACACAAAATTACAGTAATTAAAGTACTGCCACCAACAAGAAAGGTCTGGTAAGGATGGACCATCACTGTCACTAGAACACTAAGAACATCAGAACTGAAGAATGTGCTATTAATGCAGACATTGGCCAAACAGCTTAGGCCAGGAAAGAGCATTTAAGTGAAAGCAGAATCAAGCAGTTGTTACAGCAAAAGCAAAGAGCCCTTCTTAAGCAACTGGCCTTTGGACCCCAAAATACATCAAATCAAAAGTCCAAAAAGTTTCATGTCATCTTTCAAACTCAGTGCATTATCCTCTTCCTTCTCTCCCCTTCTCCAACTCCCAAATCCCTCAAACCAACAACCTCTCCCCCCACTTCTCCTTTCCCCAACTCTCTTAGCCCTAAACAAAGTGGAGAGGAAGAATTCTCCCCTGAAATAAACTATACGGAATGAGAGAGCACACCCATAGGTGGTGACTAGACTCTCTGGCAACCCATATCAGCCTCAGGTGGCATTTTCTTCTTCTTCCTCCAGGTGGTAGTTGAGGGTGATGACGGCACTGATAAACTCACCCAGCTCCACAAAGTCAGCTGTGATGATGTTGATGCCGCTCTCGCCAGGCCTCTGGGACCGTATCCACTGCATCATACTTGGAAGAGCCCTGGAAGGAACACACAGACACACTGTCGGGAAATGCACGCGCATACGCCAAACAAGAACATATCCCCACGCGTACACTTGCTCATGGACGTATTTCAGCAGTGCATATAAAAAGAAGGTTTGAGTAAGGATAAACCGACAGAGATTTTGCTAGAGAACAGGAAGGGAGTGAGTCATGGTTAAGGAGCCAGCACTGTTAAAAGGTCCACATGACTCAGCATGATGAGGGCTGTCTGAGAGCCAGCCAGACACATTGTCTGATTGTCTGAAGACTGTTGGATGCAATTATGTGGACAAATTTGAGTGGGAGGATGTAACATTTGTGCCCACTTGACATCTCCCCTGCCTTAGTTCCGTCTGTTTCTCTGTGGTGGTGTGAGGGCACCTTATCTTCATGAAGTCATACACATGCTGTAATGTATCTTATAGGATTCAAAAGTTTGCTAGACATTTTAAAAATATATAATAAAAAAGGACTATGGATGGCGATAACAATACAGCTATCAAATGTAAAAACTGAATTACTGATATTTCCACAAAGATCTCCAGCTTATAAAAAGAACATGGCTATATATACATACAAAGACAAATGTATCAAAGAGCAAGACATAAATAAGGTGTACAGAGTGCATTGCCATGCAAGTTTGCAAGTAGACAACACACAGACATACTGTACTGTACATTCAAATGTAAGGTACAATATTAACAAATTAGACTAATGGAATGAGTTGTATAGGTACTGTCTATCACCTTGTCTATTATCTACCCTTGAGCTATTCCAGTAGAGAATACCTAATCAATTAAATGCCTTGAAAATATTTCTTAATTAACAATAATAATGGCATACTGTGTACAGAAGTGTGTAAAAGTAAGACAGATTTTTATTGAAATACAAATAGAGCATCAATAAAGGCACTGTTCAATAATTGGGTCTCACTTTTATCAGACAAGCATTATATGGATTGGTGCTGGGATTCAAAAGTTTTAAAATCACAAAAATTGAGGGTTTACCGATACAAAAAAAAATACCCTTGCATCACAGAATCTGATCTCTCTTTAATGGGAGAGGAGGCATTTCTACAAGCTATCACTCAAACCAGTTTTACTATCATAGGAGAGGAGAAAGGATTTTGAATTATATCAGCATCTGTTGCACTAGTGTTTCCAAAAACCTAATATGTGAGCAAAATATAGCTTGTGATTGGAAGAAAGTACAGAGATGCCCAATCCTCTTTAAGGCAATGCATGCTATAACTTATTAAAAACTAATTTTTATGTTCCAAGTTATGGTTTGGGCAAAGCCCAAGGAACTTCAAATGACTACCCTAACTCAACCGATACACAAAAAAAAATGTACCTAATATGTGAGCAAAATATAGCTTGTGATTGGAAGAAAGTACAGAGATGCCCAATCCTCTTTAAGGCAATGCATGCTATAACTTATTAAAAACTAATTTTTATGTTCCAAGTTATGGTTTGGGCAAAGCCCAAGGAACTTCAAATGACTACCCTAACTCAACCGATACACAAAAAAAAATGTATTCAGTACAGTAGACCTACAGTGCTTTGATAGGAATCAGGTTTGACAGGAATTTGTTCTTTTTTTCACTACTAACATGATAATGGCGTTTTACATCATTTTATGATTCCATTCAAATGGCTAAAGTTTACAAAATATATTTTATTTTTACCTGTTGATGACAAACTCACCTTTCTGTGATGGTCTCCCTCAGTCCGCTGGCCACCCCCTTCATAACGGTGCTAGCCTTGGGTGTAAGGACAACCTGGGACACAAAAAAGGTCCCCTTTCTCCTGCAGCCACAACAACCAATCAACAGGTCATTACATGTATTGTCATCTCACAAATAAATGTATTGATATTTCAGCACTGAGGATGGGACTATCCATAAGTTAATCATCCCAGCAGTATCAGAGTGTATCAGTGCAAAGCCAAACATTTAACAAAGTATGGGCACTAACATGCTGCTGCTCTTTGGTCTCACAGCAATCTGAAAGCTAAAACTCTTTTTCGCGCTACCTCAGGTGTGTTTTTCAGAGATTCAGGAAAGTTTGCTACTGAATGGGTTGCACAGGTTATGGGTGTGCCAGGAGAGAACGTAGAGAATTTATGATTCATGGAGATTTCAAACAACCCCCACAGACTGCTACATCTAGAACTGCATGCAATAATTTATCAGTGACAGTAAGTGCATTTTAGTCTTGGATCTCAAGAACACCTGAGCAATGCAAAGCCAGATTCAATGACTTCTAACAAAGTTTGTAGTGATAGAGATAGGAACATCTAGTACCTGACAGTTTATCAAAGACCGAGACAGTATGTGTGAGAGGTAGACAGTGTATGTAAAGAGAGAAAGATTGTTACTTTAAATGAGGGTGACAGACAAGCACACAGTGAAACAAGAAGGGAGGAGAGAGAGATGGAAACCTGCGGTCGGCAACAGAGGTCTGGAGAAACTGGATCAGTTTTTCGGTGTCAGTAGTGTTGGCCCAGGGGGCAGGCATCATTTGGCCAGGCCACAGGAAGGGCACCTCCAAAGCCATGGGACTGTGGTAAAATACAAGAACTTGGTACTCCCTCTCCCACAGGTATTGCAGACTCACCTGGTGAAATAAGATATATATATATAAATTATATGAGAGGGAGAGAGAGACCACTTGCATTCTACAATGACTAAATAGCAACCATATGGATGATCAATCATTGTTATCTTGTGAGATGATGTATGCGCTGTTGGAGATATGCGCTGTTTTCTACATTACGTTGATAAATGAGGGCCTCAGTTGCTGTAGCTGTATGTACATGTGATGGCATCGTGTACATAATAGTGATGTCTCACGTTGTTGTACCGCCCCCATTAACAAATACACACACAACATACCTCCTGAGCAAATACGACAGGGCAGAGACGCTCTCCAAACACTTCTTTGAGCATGGCCACTAGCTTCTCATGGTGAAGGTTCTGTACGCCATAGAAGTGGTTAAAGTCCAGGAAGACCACCTCCCTGGCATGGGATGACAGGAAGCTGCTGATCTGCTCAAGACCTTCCCTCACCTACACAAAAATGCATCACCACCACCACCAAACACAGAGAAAAATACCAGAAAGTCAAAATAACAAATAATTCCACTGAAGCTACTCGGCTAGTAAGCAATTCAATTACAGTTAGGATTGCTTTAGATCCAATTAAAATCTTAAAACACATTTACCGTGGCACTGAAAAGTCCATGAGCAAAGTACAGCTCATTGTCTGGGTCCCTGGGCTTGGTGGAGATACGCAGGTCAAAGAAGCGGATGCCTGCTTCTAACTGACAGGTGAAGTTCATGGTCTGGGTGGCCAGCCACTTCCTCATAAGCTTCTTAGCCACCGTGCCAAAGACTGACACAAAGTTCTGGACGGTATCAGGTTGTTCTGGACCCACAGGGGACGCTTCGTCTATGTAGAAGCTAAAGGAGTCGTGGGAACCTGAGAGATGGTATACATAATGGTTATAGTGGACTGCCTGCATGCGTGTCTCTGTGCATTTGTTATTTCGGTCAACATTGACATTTGACATTGACATTTTATTTCTGAAAATCAAGGATCAGAAGTGCATAGTTCTATGAGTATTTTGGTGGTTGGCCAAGAATTTTACCAGGCAGAGTAAAACAATCACAACATTTAAGTTACATTACTATAATAACTCCTCAACTACAATATTACATATCGCAAGGATACAAGAGTAGCATATCATATCTTACTGTAAGTGCAACATCATTAGCAATTTCATGGGTGCAGTCTGTAGCAGACTTGTAAACCAGAATCCATGGTGCCAGCTTGTCTTGCGCACATCTACAAGATCCCATCTCAATTCAACAGGGGGGTTGTTGGGTGTCACCCCATATCACACCAAATGGCCTCAGTGTAAAAAATCGAATTGGCCCAAATCAACATTCATCAGCCTTTTGTCTCCAAAAACCAAGACAAAGAACTTAACCCCAAAACAGACTTGTGGAACTCTCTGCTCCAGAAGGACCCTTTACACGGACACTACAATGCAGAGAGAGATGTGATGATGTTTGCTTTTCTTTTTATACTGTTTTGATTTTAATTAATGTACAGACTTCAATTCTAATAGAAAAGGTGCAATCTTATATCATATTTGATTATTATGAATTAAGAAAAGTTCTGTTTGTGAATATACAATTTTGCATAAATAATAGTACAACCCCAATTCCAAAAAAGTTGGGACGCTGTGTAAAATGTAAATAAAAACAGGATGCAATGATTTGCAAATCTCATAAACTCATGTAATTCACAATAGATCATTGAAAACATATCAAATGTTTAAACTTATGAAATGTACCATTTTAAGGAAAATACAAGGCAATTTGAATTTGATGACAGTAACACGTCTCAAAAAAGTTGGGACGGGCGCAATAAAAGGCTTGAAACAGTAAGTGTTACTGAAAATCAACAGCTGGAGGAACATTTAGCAAACAACCAGCTTAATTGCAAACAGGTCCTGCATCTAGATAATATAGAACCATTTCAGAATAATGTTCCTCAGCATAAAATTGCGAAGACTTCTCATCATCTACACTACATAATATAATACAATTATTCTGAGAATCTGGAGAAATCTCTATGTGTAAGGGGGAAAATAAATATGCCTGTGATCTTCAGGCACTCAGGCAGCACTGCATAAAAAACAGGCATGACTCTGTAATGGAAGTTATTGCATGGGCTCAGAAACACCTCCAGAACTCAGAGTCTGTGAACACAGTTTGACGTGCCATCCACAAATGCAGGTTAAAGCTCTATCATGCCAAGGAAAAGCCACATGTGAACATGATCCAGAAACACTGCCATCTTCTCTGGGCTAAAGGTCATTTAAAATTGACTGAGGCAAAATGAGAAAACTGTTCTGTGGTCAGACAAATTGCAATTTAGAATTTTTTTTGGAAACCATGGACGCTGCGTCCTCCGGACTAAAGAGGAGTGGGACCATTTGGCTTGTTATCAGTGCTCAGTTCAAAAGCCGGAAGTTCTGATGGTATGGGGGTGCATTCGTGGTTGTACAATGGGCAGCTTGCACATCTGGAAAGGCATCATCAATGCTGAAAGGTATATACAGGTTTTAGAGCAACATTTGCTTGCAGCCAGGCAACATCTTTTTCAGGGAAGGCCTTGCATATTTCAGGAAGACAATGTTAAACCACATCCTGCATCTGTTACAACTGCATGGCTTCGTGTGCTGGGTGCTGAACTGGCCTGCCTGCAGTCCAGACCTTTCACCAGTTAAAAACATTTGCTGGATCATGAAACGAAAAATATGACAAAGAAGACCCAGGACTGTTGAGCAGCAAGAATCCTGTATCAGATACAAAAGGGACAACATTCCTCTCCCACAACTCCAGCAACTGGTCTCCTCAGTTCCCAGTCATATACAGACTGTTGTTAAAAAAGAGGGGATGCTACACAGTGGTGACTCAAGAGCAATTTACTGACATCAAAAATATTAAGAATATTGTTTGTACCTCTTTGGAAGGACAGAACAATGATTTGTATCTGATACGAATGTCACAGTTGTTCCAAAGAATGGTTTTGTGAGGAGAGAAATTGTGGACAAACACCAACTTGCAAGCTCAAAGGGCTTGCTGAAGGCAGTTTGTAACAACCCTGAAGATAACATCCAGGACTTGAAGGCCTCCTTCAGTTTTCCCAGATATTTAAAGTCCTTTCCTGGAACATTTCAAATAACAGACTCATCACAATCCTGACCATATTCAAAGTTAGACCAGAAGCCTTGGAGAATTGGTTAATAAAATTAAGAGAATTACAAATTGGTTCTTGTCTTAAAAAGGATAATCTGCCAGTTGGAAGATCATTAATCTTTAACTCCCTACATTCCTTCAAAATGTCTGTCCCTTACAATATTAATTGACGACTAGAGAGGGTACAAATTCTGGGGAAATGGTGAGGTGTGCTGATTTCCATAACTGCTTGCAGCCGCAGGGATTTATTTGGGATTAATTCTAACATTATCTGCAAGCCAGGTCTAATCACTCAACATCAGTGCCCAACCTCCCTAATGCTCTTGTGGCTAAATGGGAATAAACTCCCACAGCACACTCCAAAATCTTTGGTCAGTCTTACCAGAAGCGTGGCAGCTGTTATCGCCACAAAGGGGGTGGCAACGTCATATTAATGTCCATAGTTTTGGAATGGGATGTCCAAACAAGCTTATAAGGTGTGATGGGTCAGGTGTCCACATTCCTATATGGCCCAAATTACTGCTTTTTTTCCAACATATTTTGCTCTAATTGCTCTAAAGCATGCCAGTTTCTTCCTCACGGTTTTTATTAAGTAGTATGACACTGTGTGCCCTTCCCATTGTGTGGTTCTAGTAGCAAATGAGTGCAGCACTGTCAACATACAGACAGTCAACACAAAACGCCAATAGCCAGAGAAGGGTCTCCACCTTGTTCCTGAAAAGTTACCTTCAATGAGGGTGTTCACTGTAAACCTTGTTCAGCAATGCTGATTGTCATTTATGGCCCAAAAAATTGGGCTTTACAATTGGGGTTGGGGCAAAAACCTACAGGATGATAGTTCTGTTAGAACAGGATTGGAGAATCCTGACCCATTTGGTTTGCATGGGTGCCAAAGGTAACCTGAAGGAGCATTTTTTCTCAAGACCAGCTAACCACAGTCATCTATGAACATTATTGAGAAGCAGGTGATGTTCCCCGCTGTTTGTGTGTATCTGTATTCCAAAAATATTTTTTTGGGAAACAGGAAAGAATTCTTGTCTTAATACTAAACCTTTAACCCTTGTGTTATCTTCGGGTCGTTCTGACCCATCAGTCATTGTGACCCACCGTCGTATTGCGACAACTTTACCGCATACAAAAACAAAGTGAAGCATTTTCTTTTAACCGTTGGGCTGTCTCAGACCCCCCACATTGCGAAGGTTAAAAGAAAATTATTTTTATTTGTTTTTGTATTGGGTAAAATTGGGTAAACACAACGATGGTTCGTTATGAACCTTTGGGTCATGTGACCCGAAGGCAGCACGAGGGTTAAGTCAGGTAATCATAAAACTCTACATCATTCACCTAATTACTGACTGCAGTTCCCATTGAGAAATATCCTGTAATTAACCACGTGTAAAATAAAATTCAAAACAAAACTGACTGTGAGATAAAGGGGATAAAACACTGTCCTGCCAAAAACATAACCTTGAGTTTTTCTTACTAATGTGCATGGTCAAACGTGAGAATGTCAGTGAAACCAGAGATGCTATGTGGTCCTACTGTGTGTTCACAACAGGAGTCTATCCAGAGTCCTACTGTGTAGTTGATGTGAAGAAAGCCTGTTTCATGCTTCAGATGCACCTTCTGTGTCCACCTGTCATGACCATGCCATTATCTCTGTTGACTGCTGGGCTCAGCAGCATCCACAGCAGGCAAACCGTTCAGTCAACCTGGCGCACAGCAAGCTGATTCGACAAAAACATGCCTGGATCTACGCTAACACACAGAGGGCACATTTTGCTCCGGTATTGCATATGAAGGACTATAGTTTAAAAATATAAGAAGTATCTTGTGCCTACAATAGATACTGCATTTCTTTGATTACATAAAAAAAAAAAACATGTGTTTGTAGTGCAGCGTTTAAACGAGGCGGCGTTTGTACGAGGGCGGCATTTATTTAATCAGTAAATAAGAAAAACACAGGGAACGTGCAAAGCAGTTTATTTATTATATATTTGGCGTCTCGTAACAGTGTAAGCAATCAAGTAAGTGTGCTGTAAACTATATGTTAACAGCCAGCAAAGCATAAGCCGCACGTTTAGATTGTTGAGTAGATGTTTCTAATTCATGTCTACAAGGACACTGTTGAGGATGCCAACGGGGACAGTAATAGTGATGCAGAGATGTATATTTAGTGACAGTTTCGTATCTTTGTACCATACTTGTTTTATGTTGCTTAAAAATAAAATAAAATGACGGTAAATAAGAAACATTGCAGCGTTTTTTGAGGGTGGCGTTTATGTATATGCATAGGGTATTACCTTTTAATACAACCTCATTTTGTACCATCAGGCACTTGATTGTTATAGGAACCAGCCACTTAAGTAATTAATTACTTAGTCAATTACGAAATTATTCCATCCAAATGGTGGAGTCGGTTTCAATGACTTCTGGATTAATTGCATGAGCAAGTTATGTTATTTTTAGTTTGTGAGCGTTACACAATAGCATACAGTGAGGGAAAATATTATTGATCCCCTGCTGATTTTGTATGTTTTCACACTGAGAAAGAAATGATCAGTCTATAATTTTAATGGGAGCAAAACCCTTGTTGGCAATCACAGAGGTCAGACGTTTCTTGGAGTTGGCCACCAGGTTTGCACACATCTCAGGAGGGATTTTGTCCCACTCTACTTTGCAGATCTTCTCCAAGTCTCCAACTTGAACCTTCAGCTCCCTCCACAGATTTTCTATGGGATTACGGTCTGGAGAATGACTAGGCCACTCCAGGACCTTAATGTACTTATTCTTGAGCCACTCCTTTGTTGCCTTGGCCGTGTGTTTTGTGTCAGTCATGCTGGAATACCCATCCACGACCCATTTTTAATGCCCTGGCTAAAGGAAGGTGGTTCCCCCCTAAGATTTGACGGTACATGGCCCCGTCCATCGTCCCTTTGATGCGGTGAAGTATGCCCAAAGCATAATGTTTCCACCTCCGTGTTTGACGGTGGGGATGGTGTTCTTGGGGTCATAGGCAGCATTCCTCCTCCAAATACGACAAGTTGAGTTGATGCCAAAGACCTTGATTTTGGTCTCATCTGACCGCAACACTTTCACCCAGTTCTCCTCTGAATCATTCGGATATGTCACGCGGAGTGGTGGGGTAGGACCCAAACGCAGGAGAGTAGACAGACATAGTAACAAAAATGGTTAATTCTCTAGAAAAGGGAAAACAGACAGGGTACTCACAATGACAAGGGGAAGGACAAGACAAAAACTGGGTACAAAACAGGAACCTAAAAACACAGAACCAAACAAGACACAGGTGGACACAATGAAACTAATGAGAACTGAAACCACTGAACGAGACACAGGTGAAGACAATGACAGACACAGGGAAACACTAGGGCAGGGCAAAACAGGGGGGCACGGCTGTGCCGTGACAAGATGTTCATTGGCAAACTTCAGACGGGCCTGAACTTTCTTGAGCAGGGGGACCTTGCGGGCGCTGCAGGATTTCAGTCCTTTCAGTCCAATTGTTTTCTTGGGAGATTGGGGCAGAGAACAAGGAACCGTAAAGGCTCCAGGGTGGCTTCAGCATGGTCCCAGCTGCCTTGAGATCATTGACAAGATCCTCCCGTGTAGTTCTGGGCCGCTTCCTCACCGTTCTCATGATCATTGCAACTCCACGAGGTGAGATCTTGCATGGAGCCCCAGACCGAGGGAGATTTGACAGTTCTTTTGTGTTTCTTCCATTTGCGAATAATCGCACCAACCTTCTCACCAAGCTGCTTGGCGATGGTCTTGTAGCCCATTCTAGCCATGTACAGTTAGGTCCATAAATATTTGGACATTGACACAATTTTCATCATTTTGGCTCTGTATACCACCACAATGGATTTGAAATGAAACAATCAAGATGTGCTTTAAGTGCAGACTTTCAGCTTTAATTTCAGGGTATTTACATCCAAATCAGGTGAACGGTGTAGGAATTACAACACATTTTATATGTGGCCCCCCCCTTTTTAAGGGACCAAAAATAATTGGACAAACTAACATAATCATAAATCTAATTGTCACTTTTAATACTTGGTTGCAAATCCTTTGCAGTATGACAGCCTGAAGTCTGGAACCCATAGACATCACCAGACGCTGGGTTTCGTCCCTGGTGATGCTCTGCCAGCCCTCTACTGCAACTGTCTTCAGTTCCTGCTTGTTCTTGGGGCATTTTCCCTTCAGTTTTGTCTTTAGCAAGTGAAATGCATGCTCAATTGGATTTAGGTCAGGTGATTGACTTGGCCATTGCAGAACATTCCACTTCTTTGCCTTAAAAAACTCTTTGGTTGCTTTCGCAGTATGCTTCGGGTCATTGTCCATCTGCACTGTGAAGCGCCGTCCTATGAGTTCTGAAGCATTTGGCTGAATCTGAGCAGATAATATTGCCCGAAACACTTCAGAATTCATCCTACTGCTTTTGTCAGCAGTCACATCATCGATAAATACAAGGGAACCAGTTCCATTGGCAGCCATACATGCCCACGCCATAACACTACCTCCACCATGCTTCACTGATGAGGTGGTATGCTTTGGATCATGAGCAGTTCCTTCCCTTCTCCATACTCTTCTCTTCCCATCATTCTGGTACAAGTTGATATTGGTCTCATCTGTCCATAGGATGTTGTTCCAGAACTGTACAGGCTCTTTTAGATGTTTTTTGGCAAACTCTAATCTGGTCTTCCTGTTTTTGAGACTCACCAATGGTTTACATCTTGTGGTGAACCCTCTGTATTTACTCTGGTGAAGTATTCTCTTAACCCTCGTGCTGCCTTCGGGTCACATGACCCAAAGGTTCATAACGAACCATCGTTGTGTTTACCCAATTTTACCCAATACAAAAACAAATTAAAATAATTTTCTTTTAACCTTTGCAATGTGGGGGGTCTGAGACAGCCCAACGGTTAAAAGAAAATGCTTCACTTTGTCTTTGTATGCGGTAAATCTGTCGCAATACGACGGTGGGTCACAATGACTGATGGGTCAGAATGACCCGAAGATAACACAAGGGTTAATTGTTGACTTTGACACAGATACGCCTACCTCCTGGAGAGTGTTCTTGATCTGGCCAACTGTTGTGAAGGGGTTTTTCTTCACCAGGGAAAGAATTCTTCTGTCATCCACCACAGTTGTTTTCCGTGGTCTTCCGGGTCTTTTGGTGTTGCTGAGCTCACCAGTGCGTTCTTTCTTTTTAAGAATGTACCAAACAGTTGATTTGGCCACACCTAATGTTTTTGCTATCTCTCTGATAGGTTTGTTTTGATTTTACAGCCTAACGATGGCTTGCTTCACTGATGGTGACAGCTCTTTGGACTTCATATTGAGAGTTGACAGCAACAGATTCCAAACACAAATACCATACTTGAAATGAACTCTAGACCTTTTATCTGCTCCTTGTCAATGAAATAACAAACTCCCATGAAGGAATAACATACACCTGGCCATGGAACAGCTGAGCAGCCAATTGTCCAATTACTTTTGGTCCCTTAAAAAGGGGGGGGGGCACATATCAAATGTGTTGTAATTCCTACACTGTTCACCTGATTTGGATGTAAATACCCTGAAATTAAAGCTGAAAGTCTTCACTTAAAGCACATCTTGATTGTTTCATTTCAAATCCATTGTGGTGGTATACAGAGCCAAAATGATGAAAATTGTGTCAATGTCCAAATATTTATGGACCTAGCTGTATATGGAGTCAGGTGGCTGAGCGGTTAGGGAATCGGGCTAGTAATCTGAAGGTTGCCAGTTCGATTCCCGGCCATGCAAAATGACGTTGTGTCCTTGGGCAAGGCACTTCAACCTACTTGCCTCTGGGGAATGTCCCTGTACTTACTGTAAGTCGCTCTGGATAAGAGTGTCTGCTAAATGACTAAATGTAAATTTAATCTTTTTTGGGGCCTCCCTGAGGTCCATCTTCTTGGTGTACTAGATAAAACATCAGTCTTGGCAATGTCATGTGCTGACAACAACCTTGCCCTTAACACCTAGAAGGCCAAGGAGACCAGCGTGGCAGAAAAATTGGCCTCGGCCTCATCCACATTTATTGAGGCCGAGGTGAAGTGGGTGTCCAGCTTCAAGTTCCTGGGTGTTGCCATCTCTGAAGAACTCTCCTGGGCCCTCTATACCTACACCTGTGTCAGGAAGGTACAACAGCACATATTCTTCTTGAGAACACCGAGGAAGGCTCACCAATATCCTCAGATCCTGGTGAACTTTTACCAGTATCGGAAAGCCCTGGAGTGGTTGGGGAAGACCCCCAACACATCACAGGTACCCAGCTACCCTCCGTCGAGGACATCCAGCGATAGTGTTGTATGCAGGGTAGGGTTGGGCAGATGGACAATGCCATTGTTGATTGCCAATGGATGACAGACATCACTATGTTGAGCCGGCCCCCTTACACACACACACACACACACACACACACACAGCAAGAGGGGCACACCCTGCCACACACACAGTATACAGTGTCTCTGCTACAACTTACAAACATATATTTACTATTTGTTTGCGCAGATTTCCACAGGGATCAACTTAGAACTGATGAATAGCCTATGTATTTCAATGAGTGCCAGCCAGTGTAAAAATGTACTGTTTATTTATAATCACATATAGCGTACCACTTAGTGAAAAGCATGTTTTGAAGCAAACATAAAAATACCATATTAACATAAACCATTTATTTTGTTAGGTACTTTCACTGTCACGCTTGTACTTTTAGAAAAAGCCCCATGATTGGTTGGTCGTAGCTAGCTGTTTGGCTAGGGACAGTTGCGTGTGATGACAATGTAGCGTAGCATTTAGCAAATTGGTCATGAAGATTCGTCATTGGCCCTTCTTTTGTGCAGACTGCATAACAAAACATCTTGCACACCACTTCAGAAATATCTGTTGTCTGTACTCTTTCATTTGGCCTAAACCCAAAGTAATGCCAGATGGGCAAAGTTGTACTTTTTTTTTGCCTAGTAAGCATTGACTATACAGAGAAGTAAGAAAAGACCAGATGAGTAGGGGAGGATGGGCTGTGAATGGGCTCAAATGTGGAAAACATTTTACTAAATCAATTTATGAATAGTCATTAAAAAAGTGCGGGGCTGTTAAAGTTTTAATTCAATAAAATCAATTTCCTGGTGAAGGGTTTGGCTGGGCAATAGTATTATGCTGCTGAATACATTAACAGTTGGATCCCTAGGCTAAACAAATTTAGCATCTTAAATATAATTGTCCTTCGTTGATCACGGTCACTGTGAATGTGATGTGACAATTGTCTCCTTCATTCGTCTCATTCCCTCTACATCTTGTCTTACATTGCCTTGTTGAAAGTCAAGAGAGAATGATACTGTTGAAAGTGCTTATTTAGTTATTCTGCAACAAAACATAACTCACAGTGAAAAATGTCAAAAGAATCAACCTTTTGATTTGGCAGCAGATTTTGCAGTTCTTGGTAATAGGCTCTTATCAAGAAACATACAAACCTCAACCCAACAGAGGAATAGAATAAATGTCCAAAAGATATGCGCACACAAACTCAAAAAGAACAAGCACACAGATGATTTTTTAAAGCCAATGGCATGCAGGCTAATTCTGTACTTCAAGGAGTTACAGAGAAAGAAGGTGTAATAATTATCTGTGTCCAAACGACAAGGGCTGAAAACCAGCTGAAGATGCTGGGAGCAACTGGGTCAATTAAGAATAATGATGGTGAATTAGAGAGAACATGGCACACTCGCTTTCTAAGCTGACTGCTAGGTCATGCTGGCAGGGCAGAAGGGATCTCAATATGTGTGTGTGTGTATTTAGAGAGACCTAGCACCTTTATCTGCAACAAGTTCCTTTTATCACTATTCCATATTAAACTTGATAGGATCAAATAATCTTGCTTGCAACATGAGGGCTACTTAAAATGTTAATGTGTGTGCACACGTGTCATAAAAAGTGGACTAGAATGTCATGTCACACCACATAGGCCTCAAGAAGCTAACACACAAACACATGCGCAAACACATATCAAAGTCACTGTGTTTAATGGTATAAATTAATGGACATGAGATGTGTATGTGAGAAATAGAGAGGGATCTATAACAAAATTATAATCGATAGGTATAGGGTATATGAGAGAGAGTGAGAGAGAGAATATGTGTGTATGTGTGGTAATTACTGGCTGGCAGATATGGAATTAGCCAGCTGATAATTAAACATTCCAGATCAGGGGAGTGAAATCAGTGGCCGGATCTTAATCATTATATCCAATCAGTGGTAGAGTCTAAGAGGGCATGAATGGCCAAAGGTTCCAAACAGCTGGCTCCATATTACAGGATGCACCATTTAGAGACTAGTACAAAATCATGGCCGAAATCCATGCATGTCAACAGGCACAAATCCATAACCAATGTTAATTGTCTACACCGGCGGGGAGGCATGGCCACGGTTCGAAAAACGTTCGTCTCACAAGATATTCCCAAGCAAATAGGGTGGAAATACGGACTGCTTACTGTAATAAAGATTTAAATAAAATAATCGGATGCTGAATACATATGTTGTCTACACATCGGTTGACATGACACAGAACACACAAAAAGAAGGCTTTTGTCTCCTGCTTGGGACCGCTTAAGCAAAATGGCAAGCCTAGATCTGTTGCCGTTTTACATCACTCAAGTGTAATACATCTGCATGTCTACGATGGATACATATTTAAGATTGCTGTTCCTTGAATATTCCAGAGCTGTAGGAGTGATACAATTATTAACAACGACCGTGAACAACCTATCTACACATGGTTCAGGAGTCTTGCGCAACAAGTTTGATTCTAGGTTTGTTCGTGCCAGAACACGCACAAAAAAAACTGCCTATTATAAATTGCATTACAAAATGTTACATCCCAAGCTTAAATGACCTACAAATAATCAGATGGACACAATCAAAAACATATCCTGATATGATAACTCAATCATCTTATGGTGTTGTGCCACTACTGACTACTGCGTCAATTTTGTGATCCTATCCCGAATGATTTTACGCAGCTGTAGTGTAAAATGTTGAAGACTTACCGGGAATAGCCATGTTGGTGAGCGGAATATTGTGCATGGTCTCCGGTAAACTTGCCATCCAGTCCACAAACCGGAGGTCGTTTTTCCCGTGAGACGAAGCCATGCTGAGACGATGCTATATCCAATCGTTCCGGTCCTTGTGCGGGTGTTGAGTGCGCCTCCCTGTACTACGTTCGGTAACCTCGCCACACCGAACACTCAAAAAAGACACCAGTGTGACCAAAAGACAGTCCACACCCCTTGGGCGCGTACACATGAATGGTAGCTCGCTAAGTTGACAGTCGATGAAGAGTTGAGCTATTCATTGAGACCTGGGCAGTAGTAAAAATACCGAGAGAACAGGATGGGGACGTGGTTTAGTGCACAGACAAAATTATCACTTACATTTTTACAAAAGAGAGATTTCTACTTACATTTCTACAAAAGGTCATACATTTATTACTGATGGAATTCTCGAATCCGAGTCCACATTGACCATGGTCTTTCAAATTCGATAGGATTAGGTTGGGATATCCTTATTCAATGAATTGAATACACTACATAGCGGAAAGCGCATCTGATAGAGGGTCCATGTATGGTTTTACAACGCTATCCTAATCCGTGGTGTTGACCTTGCCCATCTACATATTGTGTGTCTAGATCAATCAGAGACCAACAGAAAACACAGGGCCGACAGCCTACCCCTTACAGCTATGGACGCATCTGGAGACTTCGACAACCATGTAGACACCAACTAAGGTCAGAGATTGCATAGGTTTTAAAGCTTAATTTGTAATAGAGATATACTGTGTACCCTGAGATAGCAATCCAATATGTTATACTAGAAGTGAATTATTAATTTTTTGGCATTCCTGCTTTTCCCTACTGCTGAAGTGTTCTGACCCATGAATGTGTGAAACCCCTCTGGATGAAAACGATGTTAAGAATATATTTGTACTTGGTGTGTAAATAAATGCAGACAACCAAACAATAAATATTTCATGGTAGCACAAACTGATGTTTTATATAAAGACACAAAAACAGTCAGCGAAAATGCCTTTTTCAAAACGGGAGAACATGACTTCTCAACTCAAAATACAGATCTGAATGGATCAAGTCATCCAGGCTGTTCTTCATTCAAAAAAATGCCCTCCCTCATTTCTTCAAAAGTTGGGATGGTGTGTAAAATAAAATACAAAATTCAAAATACTTTTGTGAGACAAGTTGCCACCAAGTTCCAAATTTAAAAAGAAATCCCTTAAAATTGTACATTTCCTAAGTTGAAACATTTTATATGTTTTTATTGGTCTATTGTGAATTAAATTTGAGATATGCAAATCATGAATTATGTTTTTATTTACATTTTACACAGCGTCCCAACTTTTTGGAATAGGGGTTGTATTACCTGCAAACATCAGTTTCACAAAATATAACTTTGAATCCCTTCTGTATCCTTACATACTGCATCCTTACATACTGCATGTTACAGTAATGTCATATTTCAGTTAATGGACCCAGCTTCTCTCAGTAACGTTAGAATCGATTTGTTATTAAGTTAGTTCAAATGGTGTTTTTTCAAGTCAACACTCCTTCTCGACAACAGCAACAACAATTCCCGCCAGTTTCTAGATCTGCTGCATCGACCTAAGGTGAGGAGACACCTGTTGGAAAGAGACAGGAAATAGAAAATAACTTGTACTTACATATTCATAGGTTTTGAATGTGTGCATAATTATTATTTTTCTGTTTGTGTGTGTGTGTCTGGTGCTGACCTCAAACTCAGTGCCTGTGCAGGACTTGATGTCCTCAGGGGTAAGTCCCTCCCATACCTCGACCAGTGTTAGACCTTTATCCTTGTCCACATCAAACACCGCCTGGGAGAGGAAGTAGGAAAGATTAACGTTGAGTCTGAGTTAGCATCAACGCAGCATCACAGTACAGCCCCCTCGTCAAGCACACACGCAGACACGAGAAGAGTATATAATTCAAATGCTAGCCTGAGAACCAGACAAATCTGAAAACTCATGTTTTATTTCCTCTGACAGATAGGTCTGGCAGCCCTCCTGTTCAAATCGATTTGCATCCAACCAGAATCTGGTTGGGCCAATCCCAAAATAAAATGTTTGGTTTGGGCCAGTTAATAATAACCTTTGGAAATTGAAAATGAACTGGAAGGTTACAGACTAATACGCATTTGCAAATTGGTTTGGCGATGCCAGGCTATGCAAATGCAAGTCTGTCATCAGAAACAGGGGTGGTCAAATGAGAAGGCATTATATAAAAAATAATAAAAGACGTAGCAAAGGCTGTTTTTTAGACAGCGAAGCTCCGGAGAAAATCTTTGAAAGACTGAGGTCTCCAGGCTCATTAGAAGGGCAAAGCAACAGTCAACATGAACCTATAGAGATGTAAATGTCACCCTGTGTATCTCTCCACTTTTCATTTTCATATTTATTTGTCTTTGTGTCAATCCTTGTAATGTTTAATTCCTTTAGAATTATATTACTTCCTTTCGATGTATTTATGTTGCTTCTATTTCTGTAAACTATAATTGCATGGTGTGTAAGTTCAAAAAGCTAAAAAAATATATAAAACAGGACAACTTTAAAGAAATGGAAAGAGAGATGGGGAGGGAGGTAGAAACACATAATAATAATGGAGATGCAGGAGAGAAAGTGGGAGAGATGAGTGGGAAGGGGGTGAGGTAAAGAACAGCAAGAGAAAATGCAACCAAAACAGAAAGAGAGAAATAGTAGGTAAAAATTTAGCATTGAGTCAGCAAGTCCACAGCACCAGGTCATCTAATTGACTTTAACCCTCGTGCTGCCTTCGGGTCACATGACCCAAAGGTTCATAACGAACCATCGTTGTGTTTACCCAATTTTACCCAATACAAAAACAAATTAAAATAATTTTCTTTTAACCTTTGCAATGTGGGGGGTCTGAGACAGCCCAACGGTTAAAAGAAAATGCTTCACTTTGTCTTTGTATGCGGTAAATCTGTCGCAATACGACGGTGGGTCACAATGACTGATGGGTCAGAATGACCCGAAGATAACACAAGGGTTAATGAGGACACTCCAAAATGTCATTCACTAGCCTACATTTGGTGAAGTTGCCACCCCACATCATCATCATCATCATCGTCTCCATTAGTAGATACAGTCTCTCAAGAAGTTATCGATTGCTTTTCAAACAATTTACAAAGGTAAAGTATGGTGTAAGTGTAAAACTGGATGTAAGCACAAAATGAAGGTTTGGACGAATTGAAGTTTTGAGTATTCAACAGAGCCATGTCATAATTTATCCAGAAATGCGACCTGCAAGAGTTCTCAGTTTACTTTTCATTGTAGGAGATGAAATGAAAAATGCTTTCTTGTGCAGCTCCCCATCCCAAAACTCCCATAACCTGAGCCAAAATAAAGTTATATTTCCACAATCATTTTATGGAGAGGTCCCCATTATATAACTGCCTCCAACCTTTTGCACAGAGCCCTTAGCTCAACCTCATCCAACTATGTTGTGGGGAATTCTAACGTAATCGCTAATACTATTGTGTAACGCTCTCAAAATAATTATTTGGTGGAATAATTACATGAAATGAGTGGTTGGTGTCTGTAACCAATCACGTGCCAGACGGTAAAAAATGGTTGTGTGGAAAGAAGTGAGGAACTATGCAGAGACGAAGACAACCAAAATTCACGAATAGATGGAAGTTCACCAATGTAGACAAAGGATTTATGAAGATGCCCTACAATTGCTATACATCTAGAACCGCGTGTGAGGATTTAACAGTGATAATCAGTGCATTTTAGCCTTGGGTCACAAGAACACCTGAGAAATGCAAAGCCAGGTTCAAAGACCTCGGAATGAAGGCTGGAACATCTAGTGCCTCAGGTGTACGCACAATATATTCCTTTTTGTAAAATTCCAGTCGAGATAAAACCTATGGTCGTTGATGTGCAATACCACCATTAATTGTGTATTAAATCTTCAACTGATTAGATTTGTGTAGTTGATCTGCCTGAATAATGAATACACTTCAGATGAAATTATTTAAGAAATAATGTCATGTAATGACATTGCATTTGTTGGGGGGACGGCAATATTCATTTTGAGATTGTCTTATTATGTTAATAAACATTTTGACATAACTTGGCTACTTCTGATAATGACTTCTATACCCGTGCTGTGTCTGCAAAGTCCTTGTTTGTAAATGTAACCCTTCATCATGTTGCCCACAGCCTAACTCCTCTATAATATCCAAGTGGCATTCATTAAGCAAGGCATAATGTGCAAAACAAAGGAAGCACTGGATTTTGATGATTGTATTGTAGTGCTCCCCGATCGGGGAAGGCATTTTAATGCACCCAAAATGTAAACTTGGGACACTGACCTCATTGATTGAATATGTATTTTCTCAGAGGAAGACTATGTACAGTGTGTTGTGATGAGCCAGGTCTTAAAGGAGTAATGACTGTCTTCTATTAGCGACCCATTCAGATATTTGCTTTGGTAAGTTATGAATTTTGTAATACATCAGATGTGCTGAGCCAAGGTAATTGCATATCATAGACATGAGTGATGTAACCTCTCACTTCGCAAACAACCTGAACATTTACGCAATGGACATGCAATTTACATAAATGACATATTGCTCTATAAATAAATGTGCTTGATTGACTGATTGATTGGAATTGGGGTTTTGTAAAAAATGTATTATGTTGTGTGAGAAATCCCCTCCTCCTCCCATCATCTGCCCCCGACACTTTGTGAAATCTACGCAAACTCATAAAGAAAGTACACATCTTTGCATACACACACATGGTTATTAGCAGTTACACCTTACAGTCAACAGCCATGTCAAGTTCTGAGGCTGAAGGCTGACCCAAAGTTCCAGGTCCCCATTGAGAGGCTTGAATGTGTGTTTTTCGGGAGCAGAGTAGGTCTACCACTACTTCTGTTCTCATTTATTATTATTATTTTAGAGCGAGGATTTTAATTATCGTGAGAGGGCTGAAATAACCCAGACCTTTTCTGCCAGACAACTGTGTCTACAAGCAGACGGCAGGCCAGACAGTCTGAGTCTTCATGTTCTCCACTCTCCCTATTACCTTTTATGGGGCCAGATAGCCTAAAGTTTGCCCACAGATCAGTGACAGGAGTAATTTGCCATTCAAACAATGAGATATTAGAAGGAATTAAAGTAGATAGTTTTATTAAAAAACAAAGACTATATCATCAGCTCTTTGAAGAAGCTCTTTCAATGTATTTATGTTAAGGTAGACAGTTGTGGGGTTTGATTGGTTTGGGTCTAGCCTTATCATTGCACCGACAAAATCAATCAAGCACAGATAGGACACACACAGACACACACACACCACAGAAAGGACCAAAAATGTTATATTTATGGCAGGTAAGTCAGCCACAAACATTGTAGGACATGGTACCAGGTAAACGTCTAAGAGTGAAAGAGCACAAACAGTGACAGCAAGGCAAAGAAAGAAGAGAGGAAGATTTACAGGAGATGAGTGTTGTTGGTTGGGATGGACAGCAGAAGGATGAGAATATGAGTTATCATTGAGGAAAGGTGAAGAAATCAGAATGAACGGTAGGTGGGAGGTAGTGGTAGGAGTATCAAAGTTGAGAGAAAGGACTGAACTCATTACGTTTTGCTGTCACATCCAATGCAGTACATTACTTCCTGTGGTACCTGAACAGCTGTCCCTTTTTTCTGCATGTTTTATATGAGATCCTATAGAAGTACTGTCTCATAAAAGGCTACAGCTACATCATTGTTTATGCTGTTGCACTTCAGGTATATGATGCTGTTTTTGTTGTTCTGTACCATGCAATATTGTAGTTGAGTTATTGTTGCCGTGTAGTCAGTGCAGTGATATGCCATTGATGCACTATGCATGGTAAAATACAGACTGTCCCTGGGCTGTAACCACAGAAACACTGTTAGAACTTCTACTCCATGATTTTCTGCTGTACTTTCTATTCGTACTTTTTGTCACCTTGATCGAAGGTGCTAAAAACAGGGAAGAGGTAGGAAATTCCATAACCTTTATAAATGGTGACAGAAATAATCTTGCTGAGAAATCATGTTGTGCAATAGCTCTCATAGAAAATAACAAGAACAAAAAAAGAAAAAAAAACATGTGGAAAAACAATTTCTTAGAAGGAGGGGAGTGATCAAAACAATTGACCCTTCGTGCTCTTGTTCCTCACAGACTGGTGTCTTTTTTGTGCCTTGTCATTCAAAGGCTGGTGCGTTTAGTGACTTTTGTCCATTGAGGATTATTGTTCTTGAATGACTGTTCTGGTTTATCAGCTGTTTTTCTTTATTCAATGTCCTGGCTATTTTCCTTAAAATGAGTCTTTCCCAGCATATCCTTGTAGTATAGCAACTCGTATCAAGAGCCTCCCCCTGTCCTGAAAATGACCGTAAACATGTTGACCTCTCCACGTAACTGTGTTTCAGATGAGGCATCACTAACAGTAAGGGAGGCCATATGGTGGCCCTGTTAACCTCATTACTATACATCACCATAAAGAGCCTGGCAAAAAAATTATGGGACATAAAAATCGATAGCCAGTGTCCTTCAAGAAACCCACTTATAGGATTAGGGTTAACCCAATCAAATGTCCAGCCTCCTCACCGCTACCCTATTAAAAGCTATATTTCAGTCACTGGGATATGTATGGGTGTGTTCCCCCCTCGGTATCTAAGTGTCATCACTCAATCAGACTATCTCAAGTTAACCTGAATATTTGGGCTTTTCTGCTACATCACCCTCATCTCTAATTAAAAAAAAGAAGAAATTATTATTTGGATAGGAAGAATGTCCGAGTTTAAAGTTCTGAACTTCATACTCACAAAGAAAAATATTTCACACAGAGGCTAACATTTTCGAATCCAAAATGATCCAGTGTAGTGCATAAAATATATGGTCACACAAAAAAGGCTTGGTATTTTGCCCATGCAATTTAATAAAATATTTAATAATTTGTGCCCAACATAAAAAATTGGGGTTGTTTGAGAAGATGTCAGTATCTACAGAGAGATTAAGACAACCTAAATTCAACCAGGCTGAGATGGAAGTTCACCGACATAGAGATTGAATAATATATGATTTATTGGGATATTCAGCGCCCTGCAACACCCCGCTATGTCTAGAACTGCATGGGAAGAATTAGCAATAGCTGTCACTGTCTTAGTCTGGGGTTTAAAGAACAATTAAGCAAAACAATGCCAGGTTCAATGACCTCAGACAAGAGGGGTAAGAGAATTGGACAGACACAGAGTGATTGGCAGTGCATGAGGTTGCTGCCTCTACCGTCACTAACAAAAGCGATTTGCAGAGAGATAGCAAAAACATTAGGTGTGGCCAAATCAACTGTTTGGTACATTCTTAAAAAGAAAGAACGCACTGGTGAGCTCAGCAACACCAAAAGACCCGGAAGACCACGGAAAACAACTGTGGTGGATGACAGAAGAATTCTTTCCCTGGTGAAGAAAAACCCCTTCACAACAGTTGGCCAGATCAAGAACACTCTCCAGGAGGTAGGCGTATCTGTGTCTAAGTCAAAAATTAAGAGAAGACTTCACCAGAGTAAATACAGAGGGTTCACCACAAGATGTAAACCATTGGTGAGTCTCAAAAACAGGAAGACCAGATTAGAGTTTGCCAAAAAACATCTAAAAGACCCTGTACAGTTCTGGAACAACATCCTATGGACAGATGAGACCAAGATCAACTTGTACCAGAATGATGGGAAGAGAAGAGTATGGAGAAGGGAAGGAACTGCTCATGATCCAAAACATACCACCTAATCAGTGAAGCATGGTGGAGGTAGTGTTATGGCGTGGGCATGTATGGCTGCCAATGGAACTGGTTCCCTTGTATTTATCGATGATGTGACTGCTGACAAAAGCAGTAGGATGAATTCTGAAGTGTTTCTGGCAATATTATCTGCTCAGATTCAGCCAAATGCTTCAGAACTCATAGGACGGCGCTTCACAATGCAGATGGACAATGACCCGAAGCATACTGCGAAAGCAACCAAAGAGTTTTTTAAGGCAAAGAAGTGGAATGTTCTGCAATGGCCAAGTCAATCGCCTGACCTAAATCCAATTGAGCATGCATTTCACTTGCTAAAGACAAAACTGAAGGGAAAATGCCCCAAGAACAAGCAGGAACTGAAGACAGTTGCAGTAGAGGCCTGGCAGAGCATCACCAGGGACGAAACCCAGCGTCTGGTGATGTCTATGGGTTCCAGACTTCAGGCTGTCATTGACTGCAAAGGATTTGCAACCAAGTATTAAAAGTGACAATTAGATTTATGATTATGTTAGTTTGTCCAATTATTTTTGGTCCCTTAAAAAGGGGGGGGCCACATATAAAA
This sequence comes from Osmerus eperlanus, assembly GCF_963692335.1. Classification (NCBI taxonomy): domain Eukaryota; kingdom Metazoa; phylum Chordata; class Actinopteri; order Osmeriformes; family Osmeridae; genus Osmerus; species Osmerus eperlanus. The sequence continues at coordinate 6,857,510 of NC_085045.1, read as the reverse complement.
TGTGTTGTAATTCCTACACCGTTCACCTGATTTGGATGTAAATACCCTGAAATTAAAGCTGAAAGTCTGCACTTAAAGCACATCTTGATTGTTTCATTTCAAATCCATTGTGGTGGTATACAGAGCCAAAATGATGAAAATTGTGTCAATGTCCAAATATTTATGGACCTAACTGTATATACTGTACGCACATTTTTCCTTTATTGTAAAACTGCTGGCGATGTAAAACTTTCAGTCAATAAATATGCACAATCACCAGTAATTGTGTGTATAAATCTTCAATTCATTCGATATATGTAACTGAGGTACAATTATTTAATGGATAATTGTCTCCTATCAGCTATGCTGAGCCAGAGTTATAGACATGAGTGATGTATCTTCTCATGTTGCTAACGCTTTGCTGACACTTATTGAATGGAAAACCTTGTGATTCACATTGATGGCATAGTGCTACGTAAATAAGTGTGTCTGATTGATTCATGGCTTTTATTCAAATTGTGGTCTGGGAATTCAACTCAGAGGCCATTTGGGAGGAGGACCAGCACAGCTCTGAGGCGCTACTCCTTCTCCCAACACACGCATAAACTGCACCACCGACTCCATGACAACTCTGCACAACACATTTCAGGTGGTGTGAAAAATAAATGCCTGCCGTGTCAGCAATTACACGGCTGCAAGAACAAAGTACAGCAGCACAATAGGGTTTCAAGACTGACATTATGCATTGACATTCTTCTGGGATGTGACGTGACACGAGCAAGGCACCTGAACAGCCTTAAAACACCAAATATTCTCGTCTCCTAGTCATTAGCGTGTGGACCGCAGCCTGACCCTAACCCGACAAACCTTTTCTGTGATGATGCGATCTACACACTGCTTCCCCGTCAGTGGCAAGTTACACTTGTCCAGGATCTTGTGCTTCCCTCCCTGAGGAAAAAGGAAAAGACACAGAGATATTGAAGGTCAAACATGAATAAAACTAGTGAGCAAGGGACAGAATAGAGAGAGAGAGAAATAGAAAGACAGTTTGTCTGTGTGGTCTGTTAGTGTACTGCTGCAGTTGGCTTGTGAATGGTGTGTGTATTGCCCGTCTCCAGGGGCACACAACATGCATAAGCAAGTTATACAAGTAAGAAAGTGAGAGCAGAACAGCAGTCAACAGGTACACAGGTATTAGTAGACAATGTAGACCATCATTAACCAGATACCTGTTGACATAGTATCTTTATTATATATCGACATCTGGTCCCCAGTCCAGATAACATCAAGGACACAGCGTTCACAAGCAACCTTCACTGAACAACTTGCTTTTATGAAAGACAAACAAGAAACGTCGCAAGGAGTTGAGGAGACAATGATCTGAGCCCGGAACCATTAAGATGTTCAATTAGGAAGAGCATACAACCGATATGGAGTATAGAAATAGAATGGGTTGGTTGCGTGTGGAGAAAAAAAACATACTATATCCAATGGGCCTTTAGAAATGTGTGCATGCATGGACCCACATGCACCTCTGGAACGTGGCAGTGCCCCACAAGAGGGAGTCAAAGTTCAACTAGGGTGAGGGTCCTGGAAGGCCAACATGTCCAAGGTCACATGCTGGCCAAGTGGGAAGGCCAACACAGCTGTGCTGCATTCCAATGATTACATGTTATGTTCCTTAGGATCGAGTTGCACTGAATGATTGAGCCACAATCCCCCAGAACACTATCTCTTTCCCTAGTGTTTCCTTTTAATATGTCTTAAACCCTTGCTTTGAATCCTTCCCTTCGCTCCTGGACTTTTTTGTTTCAAGAACAGTGTCTTAAACCACCCCTTGTATGCGCCTGGCAAATCATACAAAAACACCTACCTTAGCAGAGTGCTCCATGGTGACAACCACCTTGGTTCCAGCGCTGGCCACCAGGTCCATTGCTCCACCCATTCCCTTTACCATCTTACCCTAAATACAGATTTACAGAATCAGATTTAGTCATCATACGAAACACCTGCAAACATTTAAACGGTTTCAACCAACAGTGTGCGTTGTGTAGAGACAAGCCACACATACTCTTTACAGTCAAGACAGAGGGGTAGGAGGGAAATTTGTTTACAGAACTCGTCAAATGAATTTAAATCATCAAAATTGAATTGCAAGAGGGCGTGAAAAATGTTCTGCATCTCCCCTCATTCCTCTGTGTGGTAGTTATAAACCTATGTGACATGCAGATATGCCCAGAGGGCAATGGCTGAATTACTGAATTAAAATCCCATTTGCTTATCAATGACGCAGACCTTGGCTCCTTGTTCAATACCCACAAAATATATAAGCTACGCCTGGCAGTTCTATAAACACAATATATTTCTTGAGGCGGTTGTGGATAAAAAGAGGTAGGAGGGAGAGAAGAGAGGGTTGAGAGAATAGAGAGGTGGAGGAGAAACCTATAGTTCGAGACAAAGCCCTAAAATGTTTGACGTGTTCGGAAAGTAGCCAGTTAGGACTGATGGACGCACACATTCACACACACACATTCTCTAATCTCTCTATGTCTTCCCCTTCCACCGTTTATATATATATAAATAGTAAATATATATATATATATATATATACACACACACACACACACTGGTCTGGCAGCTTGTCTATGCCTTTCCAAATGAATGTTAGGGGAAAGGAGAGAAGGCAGGCACAGGGGGAGGTGGTACGGTATCTAATGCTTTTCTGCTGTGTTACTTAATAATTAGTGTGTGTGTGTGTGTATGTGTGTGGGGGGGGGGGTTTGCATAGTAACTGCAATGTAGTTAACTACCCATCCAAATTCGAATGATTCAGAAAAAAAACACAGACAAGTATGTTAAATTAGGCTTTGAAATCGTGAGAAAATCAGCAGTCTTCTCTGCTTGAGACTGGGGGGGCGTGTCGCCTTAAGGAGCTTAAGCTCCGCCCCCTCGAATTTATTGAATTTAGAAACAACGGCAACACTAGAGCTGGTGGTGTAGCTAACTGTAGCATAGACATTACATTTGATCTCAGGGCCCCTGTCCAGATTTCTCACAATATAATATAATATATAATAATCTGAAGGAGCCGAAGAGAGATTGGCTGAGGGATCTCTGTAGTTTATCTTTACCCCCTTACTTTATCCCAGTAAGAGACTGTATGTATGCCCCAGCTTCTCTCTGTGTCTGGTTCCATCTACAGATTTGCATCTGGTAATCGGAGCCCGCTTTGATCTCAATTCAACTTAATCCATTAATACCCAACCTTATCAAATAAGTATGTGTTCAGAAGACATTAAGGGTGAGGGAGACCAACCCATAGAGGGCGAGAAAGAAAGAGAAGGGTAGACAGGCAGAGAGAGAGACAAAAAGCAGTCAGAAAGAAGAAGAAGCTTTTTCATCCTGTACTCTATTTGATTTGCATCAGATCTGGATTTAGATCAAACTCAATTCAACAAGTTACACAGTCGCACAATAACTGGCGTGGGTTGAAGGACAAATCTACTGCCTGCAAGACCAGAGACAGTAATTTCATAATTTTGTTAACACTATTTAGACAATGTTAGTAGACTAACTGGGACCAGCTTTAAAATGTCCTCTCTGCTCTGATTCTACCCTCTTACCTTCAGTAATCCCACACGCCACGTTGGCATTCCCTCCATTTTATTATTAACATGAACATGGGTGATATCGAACGTCCAACTTTCGTGCTGCTGTCTTTTATATGACAGTTTGCACACACTCTACACATAACCTACTGCAACCATGTGTGATTGCAGACACTGCAACCATGTGTAATTGCAGACACTTCTGCCTTGTGTAATAATTTTCCACTTTGCATAAGTGGAAAATCACCACAGAATTGTTACGGAACTAGTGCAGTGCCCATTTAAATGCATTTTTGGGGAATCTGGCAAACAGAGTGGGCGTCACGTGGGTTAGGGTTAAGCATTGCATCACGTTTTCTCCACTGGAAGGGCACCCTAGAGGGCACTTAATTACATTTTCTGGCACATTTGGACACTGTAGAGGGAACCTTATGTTTTATCTACCATAGGGGGGCATCCAAAAAGCCACATTTTCAGCATTTTCAACCCCCCCCCCCCCCCCCCCCAGAGTCCACCAATGCGTCACACAGCATAATAAGGTAACTATCTTCAGCTCTGCATTTCTAGAAATGTCCATAAGCCCCTTGTTGACTCATCCACCACATAATGCAAACTGAAGCATTGCAAGTAGTGATAATCTCCTCTCCCTAAATATAGCATAAGCCTCCATTCTAATCCAATTGGCAAACTGGTTTAGTTTTTGGCAAATTGGTTAAATTGGTTTGAGTTTTTTGTTGCAATAGTGTTTGTACGAAGGTTTGTGAGTCCCATGGACCCAGCATAGCGAGCTAATGGGCAACACACACCCTCCTCTACTTACACCCCCGATCCCTCTCAATATCCAGTTAAATACAGGAAACTGAGCTAACTAATATGCTAGCAGATTTACACAACACTGCTGATTTGACAAGAAGTACTTCACTCAGATGGAACCTACCCTGCCATTTGTTCATTTTGTAGTTATTTTCATCCAAACAAGCAAAGAGTACCACGGAACATTACTTCAAAACATTTAAAAAAGTTCCTTCCTCTTTCACTCTCACACAAAATCTAACACACACACATCACTCAATTTTTTGTTGCCTGCTTCTCTCTATATAATAACTTAGAGAAAGAGTTTTGTTTACTGGTAATTTATTGACAAAGATAAGACACAAAATGACAGATGGCTCTACACTTCCACAAGTTGAACAGAACTTTACAACAAATAGCAGATAACTCGGGATAAGACTGGCTACTGAAGTGGATTCTGATTGATTAACCGAAGAGGTATGTGATTGGCGGTTTGCAGGGAGACCTGTAGCTAGTTGATAGTCAAGAGCTTAAACAGAACACATCCGCAGCGTATAAATACGTGTAGAGGCCACTTAACATGAAGCAACTTGCACATGTGTGTGTGTGTGTGTATGAGCCTATAACAACGAGTAAGCAAGGAGTTTTTACACATTAGTCAGATTTTGTTGTGCTTGACTCATCACTCCTCCCAGCAGCGAAGCGGCAACAGGACTAACAAGCAACTGCTGTTGACTGCAGGTCGAACAGTAATGAATGTGTTTACTGATATCTATGTGGGTGCACAGTAATATCTCTAATCAAACTGTGAAAAAGTTTCACCCGTGGGCACAAACTCCAATTAAGTTAACACCGAATTAACTAACCAACATCTTAATCATCGGCTGCATCACGGGCACGGTCATCACAGACACTGCACTAGTATAGAATAATTCCCCAACAAACTGCTCCAAAGAAATACTCATTTTCATTCTCTTTTTGAGAGTGACAAACTGTTCATCCTGCAGATCAAAAACACAAGAACAGAACTTGTGTTCACTTTTACCTCAACTTCTCCCAAAGCTACCAGACAACCCAACCTCCCTATAGCTACCCCTTTCCCCCCTCTCCTCTATGTATATTGGGAAAACAGTATATAATGACAGAAAAGACGCATTTGAAGGCCAGACACTTATCTTACAACCCTCCCGCATGGGGCATAGCTCCATATTTTCTAGATGGAGCCGTAATTCACATTCCCCCTTCCTGACAGTTTAACATTCAGACACACAAAAAACACACAGCGCTGCACAACAACATTTTAATGAACCATGAACACGGTAAGAACCAGCCAGCCAGACACACACTGTGTAAGAGCACAAGACCGGAAGAAGAAGGCTGAGAGGTGCCCATCATGGCCACGCAATCCCTACAGAACTACAAACATTCAACACTCCCAACAAGAGTTTGCATCCAAACACCCTCTCCTACATAAATCTAATATGAAGAATTCTTGGGGGGTACGGTTGGCAGAACTCATCAGAACGTCTCAGTAAGGGCAATGGTCTGTGTCCTCCAGGGAAGTTGGCTTCCTGTCAAATGTGTCTCTCAGTGTCAAGACAAAATATTGTAGGTAGGGGTGTTCTGGCTGGGTCTGGAGTATGATTCAAGAGTATGCCATGGTGAATTAAACAACATTTATAGAATATGAGTCAGCAGTGCTTGGCTGCTCCGCCCTTAGTCTTTCTCTAACGTCGTAAACCAGACTACAAATCCAATACTATAAAATTCTAAGTATAAAATCTATCATAGGCCAGGCAGAATCTGCAATTTGTCCCCAAACAACAATCCTCTCCCAAAACAACAATCCTCTCCTAAGAGTAGAAGAGCTGCAACAAAACAGAACATTATGTCCACAAATGTGATCATCTATAATGCAGTGGTTGTTGTAGATGCTTGTGCCTGAGTGGGGGACTGACACTTATCACTCAGAGAGAGATTTAAAAGCCCTCAAGCATATAATGTTAATCTGCATTTCCCTTATTAAAAGTGCTGGGTTTTGACATCATCGCAGCAGAATACGACTGCATACCCTAGTCCTAAATAAACCATCACCAATTTGATGCTTTACAAATCATCTTTCAATTTGATTAATTTTCATAATTGTAGAGGTGGAGGGTGGTTATGTTGCCCAATCCATCCAGTCAAAGTGATAAAGATTAATAAACCTCATAAGCGTACTTTAATTTATGTGTATGTTATGTGCTTTATAATAATACATTTAATTTTCCCAAGGCGCCTTTCTCGGCACTCAAGGACACCGTACAGAGGTATATAAAAAACATTAAAAGCAGCAGAAAAATTTGAAATACAACAACATTAAAACAACAGAAGGAAGCAGTGCAAATGAAATTACGTGGAATAGGCAGTAGTAAAGAGATGTGTTTTGAGTTGTGATTTGAAATGGGAGAATTAATCAATATTTCTGAGTTGGGGTGGTGGTGAGTTCCAGAGATGGGGAGCAGAGCGGCTGAATGCTCTACTCCCCATGGTGGTGAGACGGGCAGAGGGGACTAACAGGTATATGGAGGAAGAGGATCTGAGGGAGCTGGAGGTAGTGGGACTCTGGAGGAGATCAGACAAATATGGGGGGGTGAGGTGGTGGATGGCCTTAAATGTAAACAGAAGAATCTTGTATTGTATGCAAAACTGGACCGGGAGCCAGTGGAGCTGTTGAAGGACAGGAGTGATGTGGTGGATAGAGGGGGTGCGGGTTATAATGCGGGCAGCTGAATTCTGGACCAGTTGAAGTTTATGGAGGGACTTCTGAGGGAGGCCAAAAAGGTTGCAATAATCTAAACGGGAGGTGACGAGACAAGAATGGCGGCAGTGTGGGGGGTAAGGGAGGGGCGGAGACGGTTGATATTTCGCAGAAGAAAGTGATGATATTATTGATGTGGGGCTGAAAGGAAAGTGTGCTGTCAAGGATGACACCCAGACTCTCCTTGGGGGATGGCGAAACGGAGGAGTTGTCAATAATAAGAAAAAAACTGTCGGTTTTGGATAAAGTGGATTTGGTGCCAATGAGGAGAACCTCGGTTTTAACACTGTGTAATTTGAGGACCTTTTGGGTGAACCAGATTCTTATTTCAGTGACGCAATCAGTAAGGGAGGTGGGCGGAAGAGTGGACGAGGGTTTGGTAGAAAGGTAGAGCTGGGTGTCATCAGCATAACAGTGAAAGTGAATGTTGAATTTGCGAGGTGTGCCCCAGGACAGAGCCCTGGGGCACACCTAAAGTGACAGAGGAGGGAGTGGATTTAAAACTCTTGAGTTGGATGAACTGAGTGCGGTCAGAAAGGTAAGATGTGAACCAGTTTAACGGAGTGTGGGTGATGCCGATCAAAGATAGCCTGTTGAGGAGGGTGGTGTGACAGATGGTGTCAAAGGCTGCACTCAGGTCGAGGAGGATGAGGATGGTTAATAGTCCAGAATCAGCTGCCATGAGGAGATTGTTAGTGATTTTGAGAAGTGCTGTTTCAGTGCTATGGAGTGGGCGGAAACCGGACTGGAACTGTTCATAAAGGTTATTGTGGGATAGGTGAGAATGGAGTTGAGAGGCAACTGTTTTTTCCAGGATTTTGGAGATGAAAGGTAGATTGGACATAGGACGGAAGTTATTGAAGTTGGAAGGGTCGGCACCAGGTTTTTTCAGAATTGTGGTTATGACGTGACTGGGCGTAAAATTATAACACCCACAATTTAACTATGAGACCGCTCATGCCCATTGTGTAGCCCACACCCCTTTCCTTTCTTCATTTAATTAATAAAAATAAACATTATTTTGGTGATAGAACCAGAGCCTTTTTTGTTGGGTCATCACTGTCCAAAACCAAGTCCCTTATCCTACTACAATAAATATTCACACACACACATATTTTGGTCTTCATCAAACCTTTTTAAGTTTAACCTGTGACAGACCCATTCTTAAGACACAGGTTTCAGTCATTTTAAGACCTCAAGTTATATTCTATATAGCAGACAAGTTGGCATAATGCCTAGACATCACTAAAAGCAAACAAACACTTTAACACAGCACACTCATTAACCAGATTATTAGGTACATCAATATATTACACGTTGGACACCCCTTTGCCTCCAAAAACTACATTATTTGGGTTAAGGTGTCAGACGCATTGGACAGGGATGTTACACACTGGTGACATCACTCAGTTGCTTACAGACTGCATGGTATTCATGCTGAAAACAGTTTGTTCTATTTCTTTGAAAGTATGCTATATTAAGGTCTGAGGACTGTGCAGGGAACTTAAGCTGTGATGTTCCTGGTACCATTCTGAGATTATACATGATTGGTGACATGGCACATTAACCTGCTGTAAGCATCCATGATAAAGGGTAAACTGTAGCCATGAAGAGATGCAATGTGTCAGCAACAACATTTAGATACACTGCAGCATTCAAACACTGTCCAGGTGGCATAAAGGGACCTAATGTGTCTAAGCGTCCCAATGACATTACACAGGCTTCACAGCCTGAACCCTTGACACCAGGGAGGATGCAGAACATAAACGTTATGAGAAAGAGTGTGCACAAGGACATACCGGGATCATCCAGTTGGCGAGGTCTCCATTCTTAGACACCTGCATGGCTCCCAGCATTGTCAGGTTTACGTGACCCCTAAGAAAATAGCAAACAATAAATCTATAATTCAATCAACACAATGTAACACCATTTTGGTTCCTGGATAGTAAGTGTTATTTCCACATTTCTTTATGCCTCAAAAGTACAGAAAATGGCTATTACTCCCCACAAACTTTGCTTTTGTGAGAAAACAGGCTTATTATTTTTGTTCACATAAAGTCAGTAAAAAAACTACATATGAATCCAAATGAACATGTATTTATACTGAAGTAATACAGTATACAGTGTAACTTTTACTCAACCTTGCCTAGACCTGGCCATAAAGAGATTTAATTGGAACTCTCTGATCTCATAGCTGGTTGGAGCAGACAGGTGGGTACAATATAAAAACCATGCCAGGTAGGGGGTGATGCTATAGTCACAATAACAGGACTGTGCCTGCAGCTGCAGACATCCTTTCCCCCATGACACAAAAAATGTGACTTTACCTCACGGAATAGTTTTCCTGTGGCATATGCGGGTATTTGTATTTTTTCGGTATGACCGCACGAACACACCCACACAAGGATGCACTGACTCAAAACTTCAACCATACTAAACAATAAACACAACTGCATGGACACACACACACACAGGGCATCAGTCTAATGACTCACACCGACCACTGTGGCTTTGTGCTGCCCTTTCACAGTTGCCATTACGAGGCAGTATTTATGAGTTGTATTGGATTTTCCTACGGGTGGATAAGTAGAAGGCATGCTGGATGGGGGGTCGGGACACACACAATGGGGGATTAATGGGAACCAGGGAGATATGGGCAGGCCTGGCAACCCTGTGGATCACAACACCAACTCACAGGCAGGGGCTCAGACATAAAGCAAATCCCGATGAGATAGCAAGAGTGGGGAGCTGTTTGTAAATCTCCAGTGGATGACTGGTTCTCTCAGCTTTGTTATGAAGGATTGTGGCAGCCTTGGTCAGAACTAGTATTAGTATTACCAATGTTCTTAGATAGTTGGATGGATGGATGGATGAATGATGGGACGGATTAATCTCTTACCCTCTGATCATGGCAAAGGACTCATCACTAGAGAAGTAGGAGGCCCCAGGCAGCACACTGACAGTCTCCTTACCTACAGAGACACACGCATCGTAGGTTTGGGATGTACTGCGTGACTTTACCAATCCATAAAAGTGATAGCAGACAATGTAAAAAATATATATCGTCTTGTGCTCAAGAAAAACACTGACCAGCGTTGATGAGGTCAGCATCCACGTCCTCCTCTGTGGGGTAGGGGCCCTACAAGGTGCACAAGTCACACACCATAATCACTGAAATACCTATCATCATCATCATCACCACCGCTTGTCACACCTTTTTCGTCGCTTTTCACATCATCGTCATTATGTTTGTATAGGAGAGGAGGAGACAGAGGGAGCGAGGAGAGCTTCTGACAGCACTTCTCTTAACCTGACACTCATAATTTGAAGACAATAACAAATTATGCATTAGCATATCCCAGACCATGGGACACCTGTCAGCAACATGGATTTGACAATGCTAGTGAAGGAGCAGCCTTTGTTGATTCACACAAAAGAACGGTGTAGACAAATAATGTCTGCAGGGAAAAAACGGTGAGGTGACAATTTACATTTAGTCATTTAGCAGACGCTCTTATCCAGAGCGACTTATAGTAAGTACAGGGACATTCCCTCCGAGGCAAGTAGGGTGAAGTGCCTTGCCCAAGGACACAACGTCATTTTGCACGGCCAGAATCGAACCGGCAACCTTCTGATTAATAGCCCGATTCCCTAACCGCTCAGCCATAGCCATCTGACCCCCCCAGATGAATGTGTATTCTACGGTGGCCTTAGGTGCAAAAAACAACGTTAGCGAAGCAAACAAAAGATAAAACATAATTATGTTTAAAAAACATAAAACACGAACCCATAACACAAGAGCATTAACAGTAATGAAACATTTAAGAAACTTTGCATATCAAAAATTCAGTTTATACAACACTACAGCATTAATCCACAACACAAGACCAATAATCCATGCAACAGCATGAACACAAATGTTGTATTTGCCAAAGCGCAACATTCTTTCTCAACAGAAGTGGTCCTGTCCCTGAGTGCCTTGTGGATTTAGTGTGTATCTTAGGGCTCCCTTAGTACTGTGATTCATTCAGCATATTTCAGGAGGAGGGTTAAAGCTACACATGTATGTGTGCTACGCTACAAAACCCTCCTTATGCCGTTTCAGAGACAATGTATTCCGATATCTTATTGTTTAGACGTTTCAAAATATCGGGGATGGAGGCCTATCCTAAGGGGGAAAATGTATTTGCAGCATGTGTAAATGTCTTACCAATCCCAGGATGCCATTTTCGCTTTGAAGGTGGACAGTAATGTCAGGCTTGATGAAGTTGCTGGCCAGCATGGGGATGCCAATTCCCAGGTTAGCTGTGCAGGAGCTTTGTCAAAGACCATAAACCTCCACTTTCTCATTTACCAGACAGATTTAACAAACTACACCCAAAAAAACTGAAAGGTATTTTGTTGCTATTAAATATGCTTTTGAACATAAAGCATTCTGGAACACCTGGGACAAATTCAGGAAAACAGATCAAATAACGGGGAATGAAATGTCAGACATAACGAGATGTATGGTATTAATGGCCCACTGGCCTATTCTGTTGGGTAAGAGGAGATTTTCAGGAAACCCAGGCTGATGAGCCAAATATCAGGTGTTCAGATGACCGATGTTTCATTTGAGGTCCTCAAATGTCTTATCTGGGAACAAACATCTGTGCCCTAGATGTGACTAATAATTCAGAGAGAAACTGACCCCCGTAAAGGATACCATACATGCCGTCCTCAAACTCTAGAGCAGCCCTGCGGATGATGCGCTCTCGTACAATGTCAGAGTCCTTTTTCGCTTTGGGATTCTCTGTCTGGCTCTTCTGTACTGTGCGTCTCTGACGATAGTAGGGGAAGGGGAGGAAGAGTGAGTGAATTGTTTTTATATATACACACATTTACTGCTCTACCTTAACAGGGACACACTGCATGATGCAGTGTGCTGCAGCACCTAGCATTTTTTTCAGTATAAACGGCTTTTTATTCAATCTCATTTACTTTATTAATTTTATTAATTGTAACTGACCGCTCCAACCTTACTGCACTTGAGTTAAGAAATTATGCTTGTGAGTAAAGCTAATATGTTGCTGTACTGTAAAATATTTGTTGTAACAAATGTAAAGAAAAGGGTGACTATACCTCAATTCTCTTCTCATAGCTGTCCCCCTTGACAATCCTGTTGACGTAGATACTGGGGATGTGAATATCCTCCTCTGCAAACACCCCGACATCCACCACCTCTTCCACCTAGAGAAACGCACACATTCACACAAAGAGTTTCCACAAACCGCCTTTACACTGTCATGGGTGTTGTTCTCCTGTTGGAGCAAATAGTGGATGGATCGTGATTCTAGAGAAACTACTCCTAGAGCAACATCTGCTTGGTTAAGTGTTCCAGTCTCTCCCATGGAGAGGGATTGTTCACCTGTGGAGAAGCTTCTGGTACTGCTTCCCAGAGTGGGCTAAGCTGACTCCTTCCCCCAGCCCTGAGACTAATACGGGACCTCATAAGTCCCCGACCTATCATAGAGGGCCTGGTTCTGGGTGGCGAGGGAGCCAAAATCAGGAGGTGAACAGACAAATAACCCCAAATCAAGTCAAAACTGGGGTAAGCTATTTCTTTCTTCTTGGGCGTAAAACATTTAGCTCAGGGTGAAAACGGCTTCAAAAAATAAGTTTAGAGTTTTATTCGACAAACCATGAAACCAATCTCACTATCCTCATTGGCCATCATCACATTCTCATCTCGACGTGACAGATTAGGAAGTCTGCTTAAAGTAGAAACCCATCTGCTTAATTATCTGACGGCCAAAGACAGCAGGCAATAGAGTTCAGCCTTGACAGGCAAAGGAGGAACATTTGTATCATGCAAGGTTTGTGCCAGCTAAATTAATTACACCTGGTCAATATTTGTGCTGGGATGAATTTGGGGATATTTCTGTCATTGTAATACAACACGTATGGAGGGCGGTGGTTTAAGAAGGGAAGTGGGGCCGATGTGACTAGTGTAAAATGGGCTGACATAGAGTATCTAGGGTGGTTGTCGTTGAATTAGGCCTAAAGCATTGCCATTAGCCTGGTGTACAGGTTATTTTCCTGTGTTATTCTCTCTCTCACACACGCACACACACACACGCGGTCTTGTGTTCTGCATAAAATAATAGATGATATACAAATTGAGAGAGACAGGAAGACAGGGAGAGACAAACAAAAGGCTCAAGGAAGAGTAACATAAGCCCTATAAGTACAGTGCAGAAATCCTCCCCTCCTCAGAAAGGCTCCACAGGGAAAACACTTGAGACGAGACCAGATCGACCGCAGTCCATCCAGGAAGGAGGAAAGAGCAGGAAGGAGGAAAGAGCAGGTAGGATATATCTTCACAATAAGGCTCATAAGAGTGATTACGTGCCTCCCTCTCTCCGGTATGTTCGACTTCAATCTCCTGTAACAAAAGTCTGTTTCTTTTCTTCCTACACATACAGCGCAGACTGCCATTACAGACAAAATGAATTCCACCGAATCTCAGCTTTCTTTCTCAGCACTTGTCGCCGAATGAAAGGCGCCAATGGCTGAGAGTGGATGACGTCTGAACGTTGTCATGGATACAGGGGTTTGGGTAGCTTGGGGCAGTAAAGTGATTTGGACTCTTTTCTGTTATTCACTCTTTTCTCCCTCCTTGATGGGAGAAATCGGAGGCTCTGCAGTGAAAACAGAGTCACACACAGAGTCCACTAACTCTCACAACTTGCCCTTACCGTTCCTCTGAACTATTAATACACAACATTATTTAGAAGTAGACCGTTTTTTTTTCTGGATCGAATCAAATCCAATGTGTGTCTACCACATCATTTCCAAGGGTATCTATTGATTCTCTGGTGTTCCTAGGTAGGTTATGCTTGATCTTACTTTGTTCAGGCCCGACATTCTAAATCCTGTATTCTTACCGTAGTGTTCTGAAAAGGTGCTGCTGTGTGTGAACAGTAGTGCGTTTCGCCTGACTGGCATAGCCTGCATAAAGGCTCAGAAGGCAAATAAAGACACATTCACGAGAGACACACACACACACACAAAGAAGGGTGCACACTTACAATCATGTGTGCACTCACAAGCAGACTGTTCAGCTATGGTAGCATTTTCACCTCAATAAAAGCAGAAGGGGGCATGAAGTGAGCAGACAGGGGGTCAAAGACAAAAACCAAATGCCCCAGGGCCAAGCAGCAACCTTTTTTTATCAGTTTGTTCTTTTTTTGGCCTTGCGCCTTGTCACAACCGATACATCTCAAACAGATGCACTATGATGGAACTTGTGTATTAAACCACGGTGAGAATGAATGTGTGTGCACATGTGTGATGTATGCATTTGCGTTGGAGCACAATTGTGTTTGTGTGGGTTCTCTCTGAGCTTATGTGTGGGTGTATGCCTATAATGTGAATGTGTCATTGACTTTGTATATGTGTCTTTTACAGGGTAAAAGCACATTTCACTCATAGCTTTGTCAACAATGTGTGTGTGTGTGTGTGTGCATGTGTGTGTGTTTGACTCACTATATACCCTCAGTATATTCCAGCTCTGATCTCATCTATAGGTCAAAACATCAAGATCGAGGCACAGCTTTCACTTCTCATCAATGAATACATGAAAGGCAGGAGCACAACGATCCACATGCACGCGCAACACACAAACGCGTGCCTCTTCCCTGTTCCACATGTGACAAGGGCGTGTTGCGTTGCTGCAATACAAAGTCACGTTCCCTGATCATAACATATGAAGGTCACCGGTTTCCGTTTGAGCTCAAATGTCCGTCTAAACCCCCACCTTCACATACCTCTGTTCAAACACATACTGAGGTGAGGGTTTATTTTCCCTCCTCATCCCAGGATCGTTATGCCAGGAGCAAAAAACCTGAATAACCTGGATAAATAAATATATGTCAAATATATGTCAAAATAAATGTCAACTACAGTACACCAAACAATATCACACTTCATAGAAATACTCTTTTGTTAGTCTTTGTTCAGTGTACAGCTAATTAAATTCACATTGTGTTTTAGGAGAAGTACTGGGTGAGATTAACCACACTGACCATCTGACTATCTGTTGTTAAGGTCAAACTTGAATTCTGCAGTTTCTCTGATACCTTTTACCACAATATGTTTGCATGTATGTGTTTAGGAGCTAGATCATGCCGAGTTGACGCTGTCAGTGACCCAAGCAGGTTCCCCTTAACCAGGGAACATTGACACAAGCTGCAATTTGGTTCCTCTAAGCAGTGCACCAATCCACCATGTCAATTGGAGAAGCAATGTGACATAGTCAAGAGCCTTCCCAACCCTTCCAGGACCAGAAAGAGCAGCCCAAGTCAACAGATGTCATTTATATCCAAGCTCTGATGTGAAAAGTAGGACAACTCTGACACAGCAGAAACGCAGCATGCTAAAACCTGACCTTCAAGCATGGCGAGCCCTATCCCAGAGTGCACTGGGCTGCTCTCTTTCCCTCAGTCCCTTTCTCTCTGCATACCTGTGATAAGATTCAAGATATTTATTGTCATGTGTACAGTTAACAAAGCTACTCTGTACAATGACATTCTTATTTTGCAATGTCCTCCTTCCACATAATTACAATAAAACACTAAAAAGAGAGAAAAATATATAAATATATACAGTCAGAATAAAATAAAATAAGGCACAAAAATGAAATGACAGTTTTCCTGAGTGTTACTCAGGGATAAGGATACGGAAAGGGAAAGAGATGGTGCTGGGTGATGCCATGCCGTATTTAGCAATTAAGCTGCTGAATCTTGTTGCATAGCAACTTAATCCTATTTGCCATTTTTCAGAAAAGCAGTTTTGGTTGTCTTACCTACCGACTTCTAACCTGGAATATTAATCACGGTCTATGGATTGCCGTCACCACTCATTATTTTCTAAGAAAAAACTGATAACCATTAGGATGTATTTAAGAAGGCAGGATCATTTCCATTACAGCTGGTCAAACAGTGGTTATAGATCCTTCTTAAACAGCTTTGTACAATGTAAGACAGTGAATGAGATTACTAATGGCTAGGTACAGTCAATATTGACACATTTGAGATCAGTGTAATTAGGCTGGCTGGACAGATGGGAACCCTATAGGGGACATTTAAATGATATGTAAGGTTGCACAATGTACACAGACAGGGAAGAATGGTGCACGTCCTGAACGTTGAGCACTATGGGTGACTATAGCTCCCGCTGTGGTGTAACGCAGCTGTCAATTGGGTAACGTTTTCGGCATTTGGTGTTTACAAACCACCTCAGGTGGGTTTGCTTAGATTCTACACATTTTGCCGTGGAGCAGGCGTCGCAGACTATGGGTGTCAGGAGGAGGTGTTGGGAGAAAGTGGGGCCTTACAATAAGGTAAGCTGTATGGTAGGGCCCCCCTTCCCAATCTCTCTCTCTATATATATATTTTTTTAACTCAAATTCAAAAAGTCAGGAATTTGAAGGTCAGCCACTGAAAACATTGTTATGTTCCCTCTCTCTCAAACAGTTCAAACAGACAAAGAGCACTAAAACACGGAGTTGTACAGAAGGCTATTAATTAATATAAGACCCATTTATATACAATGTTTGATAAAGAACATCTTATGGTGGCTTCAGTGTAACTATAGAATCAAGATCTATTGATGTGCAAAACGACATCAGACAAACATGAAATTAACCTGGCAAAAAACATCCGAGCAGAAAATACGTTTCTTGAAATATTTTGGTTTGTTTTGGGGAAGAACACCATGTGAGATGTTTAAAGTGAGTGTGTCTGCATGTGAATGATGGGGGAGGAGGGAACATACATTTGAAGATCAAAAGAAGACCCAAGAAGATGTTTGCAAAATCCAACAAGCTCAGGGGATGACACACATTATTTCAAACAAACTGACTAAAATGAAATATCTCTACATTACCTTTAACTTTCCACTTTCAGGGCTTTGGTTCACTAGTCCCATTCTAAATGTAATTTGCTTTCATCCCAAAAAAAAAAACTAATTATTATTTCTAATAACCAATTACCTGTCTAAGCTTCTGTACAGTAGCTCCATCAAAGAGATGGGTTATTCAAACACACACAAATACACACACAACACCAGATGCCTCAGATGTGTTTTAAAGGTTGAACGCTGAAGTCAATGATTAATGACAAGAGATTACCTCAGTGGTCTGAATCTCCACTCTCTCTCTCTCCATGTCGCTATTCCCCCCCACCCAATCTCTCCGTCTCTCTCAGATTCACTGTCTCTCTCAGTATCTCTTTATTTATTTAGTGGTCTCTCTTTGACCCACTCTGACTTTGTCTCTTAATTGAAAGTGCGGTGATGATCCTGACACAGAACGACAGACAGCCTGCAACAAACCACCACAGGTCGGATATGTCTGATAATAAAGACTTACAGGCTGCCCAATTTCAACTTATTGCTGCAAAGAAGAGTAAATGTAATGACAAAGGAGAAGGGAAGAGAGAAAAAGAGAGAAGAAAGAAAGATAGTGGACAGGCTTAAAAGTCCTCCAAATCCAAACCCTCTTGTATGTTGAGGGACATTATTACATTTAGTCATTTAGCAGACGCTCTTCTCCAGACATTATTTAACAGTTTGTTGGAGCGCTAACCCTGTCCTACTCAGGGCTCATGGTCAGTGAGAGTTGGTATGACGTGTTGTACATCATAATAGATGGATTCTGTTGAAATAGACTAAATCCTAGATTGATGTCAGGTGGCACTACAACCTCTAAATGCCAAGGTAGCTTTATTGGGTTGCAAGTAGAAGAGAATACTAAGACCATAAGTGACTAAATGTTTTACTGTTACAATATCTCCTCACCTATCAAGCTGTCGGTTGGTGTTAGGGTAGAAATATAATCCTTGTCCCAAAATACTAATAAAATAAAATAAATGGTTTTGTCAGAATTCCTAGAAAAAAAGAGCTGAGGGGCCAGTTCCTTAATTAATTAAAGGTATAGCGATTTCATCATACTAAATCTAATGCTAAAATGTCTAACTTTAAATATTTAGAATTAATACTTGAATATAAAGCTATGCCAATCCCCAAGCGTCAAGATGTGACATGTACCTCCACAATGGTGACTTTGGCTGCCTTGCACATGGGCTGGTTGAAGTTCCTTGCTGTTTTTCTGAGGAAAGAAGCAGACAGAGAGGGGAATGATACTACACAGTTTGATTGGAGAACAATCATGTCATTAATTTCCAACAACAACAAGTCACTCCCCAAGCTTGATCATGGCAATAAAAGTATGCTGTCTACTGGAAGAACTACTGCGCCCTTGTGGTGAACAATAGAAGCACAGTAAACTAGGTACCAAATCGACAAGGAGTTCAAATGTGCATCAAAAGCCATCAAAGGCATTTTGTGATGTTTGAAGTACAGTAGACAAACAGTTACAGTGCTGTATTATGTGTGGTGTGCCATCTGTGTGCATCTTCTATTCAGCACATTTTCCATATGGTGGAGGTCATCTATCTCAGATAAACTGCAGTTGTATTTCTGTTTACGTTAATGTACGTATGCAAGAATGGTTGAGCCATCTAGTCTTGATTCTAGACTTTGCATTTTCCTTCAGAGTATGTTGCTGGGGAGTGAGAACACAAAGAACATTGCTGATACAAATTTGGCTTCATG
Organism: Osmerus eperlanus; assembly: GCF_963692335.1. Taxonomy (NCBI): domain Eukaryota; kingdom Metazoa; phylum Chordata; class Actinopteri; order Osmeriformes; family Osmeridae; genus Osmerus; species Osmerus eperlanus. The sequence goes on along the minus strand of NC_085045.1, from coordinate 6,838,676 downwards.
TCATATGGGTCAAAAATAAAATACATCAAGGGAACTGCAAAATGTTGGGCCTTTCAAAACCAACAGTTTGGTTCATTAATAACCAGTTACACATTTGAGGTGACTTGTAACATAGCCTCAAGTACTTTTCAAAAGTGAAATTGAAGAAAAAAAGAAAAACACTGTCTGACAGTGAAGGCAACATCCCTTCAACACTGCGACTACAAAGCAGCAGCATGCTCTGCTTGCAGTGTAAACGACACAAGGTGATTAGCAGGGGTTTAATCTAACTAGACTGTAGTGGTAAATATAGTTGAGGTAAATATTGACAGTTTTAAATGGATTTGTACTCTATTCAGGAACACATCGTACCTGAAGACGACGTTCCCGGCCTTGTCAGCCTTCCAAGCTTTGATAAGGGCAAAGTCTCCCACGATGGCCCTCTCCATGATGTAGTTTCTGCCATTAAACTCGCGCACCTGTGCACAGTAACATCACAAACATGACCAAACGCTGGGGCAACTGCCGAGGACTGTTGAGTGCATCAAATAATTGACTGGTGGTAGACAGCTGGTGGAAGACAGCTCGAGTTTGTCGCACCTCTCTCTGCTCGCTGGCAATGGCAATGGAGCCATCTTTGTTGTATTTGATGGGGGATCCGCCCTCCTGAATGAGTGTGCCGAAACCAGTGGCAGTGAAAAAGGCAGGAACCCCTGCACCCCCTGCACGGATCCTTTCTGCCAGGGTCCCCTTAGGAAAGAACAGGTGAGACAGTTGGCATGAAAAAGTGACAGTCCCCAGTTAATAACGATCAGAGTCATATCCAAATCCCCATGGTCACTTATTTTACGGGGCATTTGAAAAAGCTTGATCCGGTTCACGTCGAGTAAAACCTGGAAATCCCTGTTGCATCGTTTGTTGTAAGGATGCTCTTGCATTTTATTCTAGAATATCCTCTAGCTCGTCAAGAAACCTAGGTGCGATCCTCGATGACAACTGGATATAAAGTAATACATTGCTTGAACAATGCAGACCTACAGTATTCTCCATGCAACATAAAGAGGATCTGTCCGTTTCTGACAGAGTACTCCACTCAGCAGTGCGTCCAGGCAACAGTACTCTTCCGTGTTGATTACTGTAATTCCCTCCTTGTTAGCCTACTGGCGTGTGGCATACGCCCTCTGCAGATGGTCCCGAATGCAGCTGCCCGAAGTATTCACACACTACTCCCCTGCAGAGGATACTCCACTGGCTACTGGTCACCGCAAGGATCGGACTCAATTGCATGACACACAAATGCATGCATATGGTGGGCCATCAGGACAGAACCCGCACACCTCCAGGATGTCATCCAGCAGTATGTACCGACTAAGGCACTTTGCTGAGACATAGGGTCATCTCATAACCCCTGCGCCAAAAAATAAGCGTCTTCGCACTCCCATCAAGTGGTGCTTCTCCTTCTATGCTCCACAGTGATGGAATGACCTCCCCATTCAACTTCTCACCTCTCTGCCAACTGGTTCATTGGAAGCCTATCAAAAGGCATGTAGGGTCTCTAAAAGACTCTGATTTACCTCCAAGCAAGGGTTAGGGTGGCATATTTAGGTTTCCTGGAAAATATTGCAGCTTGTGCCTTCAGGAGAGATTGCATCTTTAGAGACCACCAGAACATGTGAGTGACAAATGGCTTGTCAGCTGACTATGCATACGGAGAGATGGTGGCGTGGCAGTATCCTGATTGCAAATAGCGGACATACAAACTTAGTCATACAAAACTAAGTCTAGGATTACAAATGGATCGTGTTGGGATGTACTTTATTTTTTGCCTGTCTGGGTGAATGAGCAGTCAAACCGAGTAGACAAGGCAACTCATCCAGCTATGGAGTGGCAGGAAAGGGTTAACTTGACAAAGACTGAAAGGAACGATGAACGAATGAACAGAAGGAAGGAAGGAAGATTAGATAGATTCAAGCTCACCTGTGGTGTAAGCTCAACTTCCAGCTCGCCAGACAAGTACTGCCTTTCAAACTCCACATTCTCCCCGACATACGAGGAGATCATCCTCTTTATCTGCTTGGTCTGTAGCAAGAGGCCCAAGCCGAAGTTATCCACCCTGCAGGGACACAAACTCAGGCATTCAAACGTATTCGTCTTTTGTGTAGCAATCGAGTAAAAGCATCACATACATGATTGGTCTACAAAGTTGTCACTCAAACAACCATACCGGTAATCTATTGTTTTTATTTATGTATTTCTTATAGGTCTTCCACACTGTTCTCTTTCATCTCTTTCTTATCCCTGTGTAACCTTCCAGCCTCATATCCTTTTTATTTCCCTTCCTACAATCTCGAGGCAAGCTCACATTGGCACTAAAAGCATGCTGGAGGTCAACCCAGTCCAATAGTTATGTGTTTACCCGGCCTGCTCTGACTGACCAACCTGTCAAACGACTAGCAGCCAAACGTAAGACACATCTGGCAAAAGAAGAAGCAATCTAATCCTATTTTGGATAGAATACACAAATAGGAGGAATCTTAATGATGTTTCTATTGTAAGCAAAAAGATCAATCATCAGTTTAAACTTGTCTTCACATATAATCACTTTGGGATGTAAAATGCTTATGTATGCCAGCTTTTATATAAGGCTCAGACATTAACTGGTGGAAACAGACATAAATGAAATTATTGGATAGTTTAACAGTTGTGTGGGAGAGAGGTTTTCCTTACACCCAGTGGTACAAACCTGCCAAAGGTTTACAGTAGTCCAAAGTCCTAGGTAGACAGTTAGGTTTAGCCTATAATATTTAAATTAATCAGAATCAGAATAGTTTTTTTATTGCCATGTAAGTTAACACAAACACAGAATTTACTGTGGCATGAAGGTGCGTACAATAAACATATATGGATCTTAATTTTTTTTTTAAGTAGAAAAAGCAGAATGTATAAATACAATTTTAAAGTCTAATACTAAATAGCTAAACAAGATACTAAAGAGCTAAACAATGTAGATATAAAACATATAAATATAAAATATGAAATGTTACAAAGTTACAAGATATGAAATTGGGCAGCATAGTGCAAAATGAATTGTGCAAATAGGTGGTGAATTATAAATATAGATAAAGTGTATAGATAGTGTTCTCAAGTGTTCTAAGTAGTACATATCAATCATTTGGTATGATTTACAATGTAGAAATGTTCAATGTGTCATTCAAATGCAATAACATTTAAAGATGTATATTCCTAAAATCCAGTCTAGCAGGAGGAAATGTCCTTTCTTTTGTGTGAGGTGTAGTGCTGCCTCTATCTCTCATGTACTAAAATCTGGAGTTGCTGGACGGAGTCTCTACTTGATGGGTCTAACACCTCATTGTGTAACTTACTGTTGCATTGCTAGTCATATGTTGATAAGTAATGGTCGAGATGTGGTCTGATTGTTCTTGGGTATACAGGGAATTGTGAAGCATTGTTTTGTGGATTCTTATTTTCCTGAGGGCTTCTCCTCAGCTCTGGCTTATCCTACTCCTCCTTCCTCACCTCTTGCTTTCTTTCTCTGATTTACAATAATCAAGGTAGAGTAGGTAAGATTTAAAACCTTAATTTTGTAATATGTTTGCCTTGTAATTGATTTCATTCATTTGAAATGTTTTTAAATATCTATTTAATTTAACCTTACTTTGACCAGGGTTGGTATGGTATTGGCATAATTGGTTATTGTTAATACACTGTTCACAGTTTCCCCTCTTCCTTCAAACACAGGGGAATAGTTTTGGTTGTTTGGCCAATAATCAAACCCCCTACAGAGGTATAAGAGTTAGGGGTGAAATTTCAAAAAAGTAGCACATCACATGATAGTGAAGAGCATGAAAATTGGGGAGCAAAACGTTAATCATTTCAGGTGTATAACAAATGTAGTCTGTACACAAGTGTCGACACCAAGAAAATGTTGACACTCATGCAAAAGTTCAGAAATCCATTAGCAAAATCTCCAAGGATTACCAGTAATACACAGTAAATGTCCAGAAATATGTGGACAATCCCACAAATGATTGAGTTCAAGTTGTTCAGCCACACATATTGCTCAGGTGCATAAAATTCAGCACATAGTAACTTTAAACATGGTTGTGTAATAGGATGCCGCCTGTGACACAAGTCAAGAGATTTCTGCCCTAGTACACCTGCCCCTATCGACTGTGAGTGGCATAATTGTGAAAAGGAACTTTCTAGGAGCGACTACAGCCTAGCCACAAAGTGATAGACCACACAAACTCACAGAACAGGGACACCGAGTGTTGAGGCACATAGCCTGTAAAAATCGCCTATCATCTGTGACAACACTCCCCACAGAGTTCAAAACTTCCTCTGGAAGCATAATCAGCAGTGCAACTATGTCACAACTTCACAAAATAGGTTTCAATGGCCGAACAGCTGTATGTAAGCCTCACATCAACATGCCAATGTTTTCATCTGGGGAATTCATTGGAGATTCAACTGCTGTTCCCATCCCTTTTCACAAGACAACTTATATAGATGGCATTCTTTCTTATCTGAATTTTCTGTTTAGTCTTGAACTACCTCCAAGGACTCTAAAAACAAAGATATGGTTTGAGACTCACAGACTACAGTCAATGCGTAGAGAGAGCTGATAGCTTTTATTCTCTTATGTAAAAGATTGAAAAATAAAGGGATTTGGAGAAGATTTGTCCCACTGCTAAGGATAATATTCATGTCCTGCCCTTTCCTAAACACTAACATTCACTCAAATAGTCTATCCTCATGGATTGCTGTAGGGTCCTGTTTTGTGTACACAGTTGTACTGTGCTGTGACTGCACTGTGACTTTCCATCTAGTCAGCTGACTGTAGATGGAAAGACAGGGCAGAGCTACAGAGGTCCTTCTAAAACAGGCAGCTCAGAGGACAGCCCTCCAACACTGCTGAGGGCCTCAGTCTCATATTTCACCCTTGATAAAGACACTACAGAGTGAGGGAGCAGGACTGACAACAGCAACACAAAGAAAAGAATAAAGAGACTGTTCCACAGTATATTTTAAATGAACACCTATCTTAAACAATATAGGTTCTAAACTGGAAAATAAAAGCCCTAACTAGAATTTTATTGAGGGATGTAGTAAAATTATGGGTTCTGCCTGTAAGGACAGGATACAGTTTTTTCCAGAGGTCTATGCTCTAAAATGAAATACAACATGAGACCAGGAAATAGATACATGCCACATCAGTCAATTCAATTAACTATGGGTAGTCCTAATATAAATCATTGATAAAAATTTGTGTCTGTTTTTAACTGACACAAATACAATCCTCTGATAGCTATTTTACTTGGCCACTAGACGATTAGAGTCTAGGAATATCCACTGCCTGTGTCCACAAATATCTCAACACGTTCATTTCTGTTCTATAGTAAACATTTAAATGCCAGCTTATGCTTCTCAAGTTCATTACTTCATTTTTACTGTCTGGGAGAACAAGCACAGCCAAACCGAGTGTACAAGAAAACTTGTCATGCTACTTTATACTGTAGGGTGAACCTGGCACTGTGCCCACAGACCAACCCCTATTATTAGCTTGACAGCATTACATTACAACTTCTCTGTGCTATGGTGGACAGAGGACTGAATACATAGCTCACTTTCGTCATAACACAGTGATAAAGATTAGACTCATCCTCATTAGTACACTTCAAGGTTACAATTAATATATTCATACTGTATGATAGTAATCAGCACAGTTGCACGATAATGATTAATGACACAATTAACTGGTTTAATATCAACAGTAATACAGATTTGTCTGCATACTCTGGAAGCTTACAGGCACAATTTGACTTGAAAAGACATTTTGAACCCAGTTCTTTCATTCGCATATATTTGGCCTAAATCAACTGAAGTGGAAAGTGAAAAAAAGAGATGAAATTGAGCAAATTTCTTACTCTCTTTAAACAGACTTTCAGACTGTTGAAACTGTCAAACTGTTTGGTTTGGGCTTGACAGAAAATGTGTGACTATTTAGGGTTACATTTCATGCAGGGACCTACATGTGTGTTGACACAAAAGAGAACCAACATAATACTGCTTGTCACCTGACACTGAAAATACACACATTTGTTCAGCTCATAGTATGCATGCATACACACACTCACCCAGCATTGTTGCTGACCGCTGTAAGGCTCCTCACACCAGTGGTGAGTAAACTCTTGATAAGGTTCTCTGGGATACCACAAAGCCCAAATCCTGTGCACAAAGGAATAGAATAACATATAGACAAATAATGGTGGAATGGATTGACCAATGCTTGATTCTAAAGCACCACCAATTCCCCAAAAAGTCACTTCTTATAACTCCTTTATAAGATGTAGTTTTTAGGTAGTTTCTGCAGGGTGTTGTGTGTGTGCATGGGCATTCTGGGGGATAGTGACAGAATTATCTCACGGCATAGCAGCCATGAAGAGTATGGCCCATTACCTAAGAAGAGTTTAAAAGTGAGGTGTGTCAGTCTCCTGCTACGATACAAATGTAACTCCAACTCAGCATCATTTCATATAGAAGCACTGTTACGAGGTTTTTTATAGTGGCTTGGTTTAATGTCAAATCAAATTAATTGTCCCTTATGGAGCAATGATTGCTCCATAACAAGAACTTGTTAGGAATGTTAATAGAAAAATCACAAAATGTTAATTAAAATGTTGACATGGGCAAATCCTTTCCAACAGAAAGACCACATATCACAGAAGTGCTTTTATGTAAATAGTCTGTTTGTTTTACCTCCCACCAGGATGGTAGCTCCATCGTGGATGTCTTTGACTGCATCTGTGGGGTTTGTGTAGAACTGGGCACTTCTGTGACTGGAAGTGGAAAAGTAGCCGCCACAAGTCTGAGTATACAATAGAAAAGAAAAGAAAAAATGTTAAGACACAAAAACATTATTCAGCTTGATTGAACCCCACAATTTCCGCTGTGACTGTGTGCTATGAGGTGCAGGCAAGAACCCACCCATCAACATATCTGTGGTTGAGTTGTCTTTAAAAAGAGATCTTGGGAAGTGTGCCAGGAAGCAAATTCCTTCAACTCAAGTGCCAAACGAATTGCATCAGTTTGGCCTCATCAAAGCTTTCATTTCCAGACATTATCCAGCACTTGGTCATCCTTTAACTCCCCTACTGTAACTAATTAAATCTACTGAATGGACTACTGTGTACAGCTAGAGGAGGATTCTGGAGGATTTTATACTTTCACTGAAAAACTCTATTAGAATTCTCTGAAATTAGGCGATGGCTGGTTTGGATATAGAATCTATACAGAAAGGTATTTTAAAAGCAACATGTTGATTAATTATTCTGCCTGAAAAGGTTTATGTCATAGACCAGGATGGAATTTATAGGCCCAGTTTCCCAGACATGGATTAAGCCAAGTCCTAGACTAAAAAAAGTTTTCAATGGAAATCTTCATTTAATTTTAGGACTAGGCTTAGTGGGAAACTGGGCCTTAGGGTTTTGTGGTCAAAGCATTAACTCTACACTCTGTTTACTGTACAAACATCACATCTGCAGTGGTCTGCACTGAATGTATGGACAACCCTACACTGTATTGAACATAGCCCAGCCAAAGACGTAGTACAACTGGCTGTTTTGTGCAGAAACTGGTGAATTATTTTCGCACCTTTGCCATTGCACCTAGCCATGTAGTAGTAGCCTACCTAGGCTATAGTGTGTATGCCTACCTATCTTTCTTCAATTTTGGCGCAATTGACCGACGACTAACGCTATCTTGAATTTCCTTTGGGATCAATAAAGTGAATTGAATTGCACTGAATTGAAACATTATTGGTCTTCTGTGCGCTACTACTGAGGAGGTGGTGACTGAATCACCACAATAATGTAATGATACTGTCACGGCCACAGCCGTGCCCCCCCCCCCCCCCCCCAGTTTCAGTTTTTTGTCCTGCCCTAGTGTTTCCCTGTCATTGTCTTCACCTGTCTCGTTAGCGTCATTGTGTCCACCTGTGTGTCGTTTGGGTGTGTATTTAGGTTCCTGTTTTGTGTCCAGTCTTTGTCTTGTCCTTACCATACCTGTCTGTGTGAGTACCCTATCTGTTCCCGTTTTTGTGAATAAAACCCTTGTTTCTGCCATGCCTGCCGACTCCCCTGCATTTGGGTCCAACCCCACCTCACGACGTGACAGATACATTCATATGCCACGCACCCCAGATTTGAAATGCAACAATATTTGTATCTGATCGAAAGAAAATGTAGGACATACACAAAGACAATGGTGCATCTTCGCAATGGCAATATCGGGAATTCACAACACCAACTAAATCGTTCTAAAAGTTCAATCAAATATGAAATTGACAAAACACTGAATACCTACCCTATGTAGGCTATAGCCTAATTGTTATTGTTACATTTTTATAAACAATAACACGTGTGCACGCTGTTGTGAGTTTTAAACAGTATGATTTCGTGTCTGACGTATTGTGCATCTCGATACTGACCTTGCTCAAGGAATGTGTCGGAAATTTAAAATTAGATCTGCAGGTGGCAGAGGCAAATACACGTTTGAAGATTATATGATCCACTCTTGACAACATTTTGAGGGACGCCATGTTTTAGGAGCTAACCACCACCCTTTTTGGGGGGATGATGAGCAATCCGCACCTTCCTATGAGAGATTGAATTGACTGTGCAGGCTGTGATCAACGCGCCCTGTCCTTGCAGTCAGCTGCTTGGTGCTTGTCGTAAAATAGACATGAAAGCGCGTTTTGGATGCCGGCGTACAGTCGGCGAGGAGTCACTTGAGGCGAATTACACTATAAAATAATAATGGATTGGTAAAGGAATGGGAACTGATTAAATACATGAACATTTGCTCAGCTATTGACTGTAGGCTGTTTGTTAGGCTACGAATGCATTAATTCACCTGGAGTTTATGGTTTGTTTATTTTATCCACCCCGTGTGGTGACACCAGAGCTGGGCGAAAATATCCAATTTACAATAAAGTTGTAAAAGAAAATCAACCCGTGTTGGCCATGTATTAGCTGTATTAAAAGGGGTTCATTAGTGCCTCATACTGTGAAGTTGTAGTTAAGATATTAAACTCTGCTCACCCACACGAACACAGGCTGACCCCGGAATACAGGACGATCGAATGCAATGACCGTAAACGGAACGAGGCGTAGAAAAAGGAGTGACAGAGGCTCGGTTATCGATTCAGCATTTAACTGTTTCAGTGTTAGGCTTAATAATTACGATTATAACTAAATGCTCATTGATGAAGTGATACACGACTAATTTGGTGTTGTATTTATTTTATGGCAGTTTATTAGTTGGCTAAACATTGTTTAAAAAGTTCAAGGCTAAGGGGAAATAGATTAATTGCAGATAGCATTCCTAACCATGCATTTTTTTTTTTTTGCATTCTATCTTCAAACTGGACTTGACATAATAACAGTTTTTGACCAAAAAAAAACAACAACCCGATAGGCCTATGTTACTACTTAGCACAAGAAAACAGCAAAACATTTCAGCATGTGAATAATAATTGAGTCACGTGATTGTATTTTAGTCATGGCAGACGATTGCAGACGACAGGGTTTCGAGCTGGAGAGAAGGATATTTGAGTTGGACAATAAATGCGCCAGCCTCAGAACTGAAAAACAAGGTATTGGTAAACATTGTTATGAAAAACGTTTACAGTGATGTGGTGTCTATCCGACGCATGACTTGTTTCTTTGAAGCTTTAATCAAGCATGCAGTCAGCTAAGCTAGCTAGCTAGTTAGCTTCCTACTACCATAACAACAGACGCTTTTCTGATCGACAGCGTATTTGTTAGCTGCCTAAATGTACTAACTAATAAAATGCTGTACTATTATCTTTTGTGCGATATAGCAAACTATAATATATGTTATTGCTTTTGCCAGGCATGTGCTACATTTCTGTGAAAACCGACTATGTCGTTGGTACGCAAGGCTACAATAGCTAGCTAACGGTACTGTAGACTACAGTACGATACTGTAGTATCACAGCTTAGCCAATAGCCATATAGCTACATTCGAACTTACTAGCTAGCTTGATAGCTATAGCTAACCAGTTGTCTCGAGCTTGCAGGCTTCGTCAAATGTGTTCAACGGTTTCGTTTTCCGTCGAAAACATTTGATTACGAACGTTAGCTAGGTTTACGTTCTTAGCCTTCGTACGATCACTGTCAAAACAAGGCTGTTCCTCAGTCTGTCTTGAGTGGGTAACCTACTTAGCCTATCAGTAGGCTACTGCTGGTAAGATGGCTAGAGCTAGCGTTAGCGAGGCCAATCGTGTCCCTCCCTTTTCATGCAGTAAGCGTGGAATAAAAATAAAAAAAGGTCTGTCAAACTATTTTGTAACTAGATAATATTATGTATATAGAGGAGTGGTGCACACATTCACTGCTGGCGTCCTGAGTCCGACAGGCCTATAGCTGGCTATCTATGTATCATATGGATTTTTGTATGAATGTATCTTTGTAGGAATGTATAGATGCATCTCTGTAATTGTCAGTTAACGTCCTTTTTTCTTCTTCTTCTAGATGATGACTATTTACAGAATGCGTCTGCGATATTAGACAAGTTGAAAAGCTTTTACAGACAAGGGGGGGAGAGTAGCAGTCTCCCCAAACTGCTTCAGGATTACACACAGGTATTCCAGTTCATCTATTGTAACTTTTGATTTGGAGGTCCACATTGATTTTGGGATGTAAGCTAAATGGGCCAGGTAGTAGAGATGGGTACAATACATTACTCACCATTGGTGGTAAATATCCAGAGAAATTAAAAAGGAAGCTGTCATTTGTTTGCCATCCTGATAGCTAGCACTCTGATGATTTTATTGCCCCAAAATGTCTTATCACATTGTGACTACTGATTTTTGTAGAATGCTAATGGTGACAGAGATTCTGTCATCTATTCTGGAGGAGTGTACATCCTGACAAATGTACATATCATATTGTAGTAAATTGCTTTGGGAGAAAGCATCTGCTAAATGACTAGTTAAATATAGAAACAGTAGTCTGTAGGTGTAAGCTGACCCTCAATATACCCAGCTCCTCTTGGTAAATAATAATAAACATTTGGATGAAAGGACAGACCTTTTAATTGTGTGTGTGTGTGTGTGTGAAGGTGATCTTGGACATCACATTCTATGAGGAAAATAAACTGGTGGATCAGGAGTTTCCTGAGGACTGTTCACCATTTAAGATCCAGCTGCTGCTGCAGGACCTCACAGAGCCAGAGGTACTGGCAGGAAGGCTGGCACCAGCCCAAGAGGTAGGTGAGAAATGGAGACAGACAGATATATTCAACTGACCCTTGGAGGAAAACTTGGATCGGTTTAAAAGGACTCTCTCTTTCTTGCTGTCTCTCACTCATTTTCTTCCTTCTTTTAAGAGCACAGAAAAAAAAGTACATCAAACAGACTAACACCACATGGGATCATTTTTGTGACAGACCTTTCTTATTTCTCCTCCTTTGCCAGGTGCAGTCTGTGCTGGGTCTGGAGCTGTTAGAGTGCCTGTACTGGAGACGTGGAGCACTGCTTTACATGTACTGCCACACCCTTCACCAACGCAAACAGTGGATCAAGAAGAACAAAGGCACTTTCCTTAAGGTAGGCCTCCAGAATCCTTCATTCCCCACATCATCTCATAGTGCCTTCATAAAAGCCTTTGGACAATAACTTGGTTCAACGATAAAGCATTTTACTGCAGTAAAAGTGGTTGCAGGTTCGAATTTCCCTCACTGCATGTTGCGTTGGATAAAAGTCTGATAAATGAACATGCATTGATGTTGTAAAGTCGTAATCTGATTGATAAATCCGGTACTCACTGTTATAATACAATGACTAGGCTACATGAAATTGAGCAATTTATGTAATTGAGCAATATCAGGGTAGCTTCACTTTCAACGTATATTATATGCTCCTTGTCATAGTGTCTTCAGGAGGGGGTACGCTACCTGATGAGGATGCTCCAGGTGAGGAACTCTGTAAAACTGAATGACGGCGTGGTGTTCCATGACTCTGCCACAGCCAATTTCCTGGCCGAAGGTAAACATGGGAATCCTTAATTGAAGGGATATATTGGTTCAGTAGCAAGCTGATTCTCCTGGGTCCCTCTTAAGATCTGAGGTGTCATGACTGAAATTGTGGTTTTGATGACACATTAGACATTTCTGGCTTTTTGACATTTGTAAAAGTAAACAACCGTAGTCAACAGTAATGATAATGATTAAAAATCGTTTTTTGATGTTTCAAAGGCATATTTAAAACTTCAGATTTTATGGATTGTGTCATGTTCAAATAATTTTTTATATATACTGATGCCCACTTTCAAAAGCAATTATATATTCAATGTGGGTACATTGTTAAACAGGTATCTTCTCTGACACCCACCTGCTGACTATGATGTACATTGGAGAGATGTGCTTCTGGGCAGTCAAGTATGAGGACTGCAGTGTGGAAACCACCGATCGCAAAGAGGACCGCCTCCAGTTCAGGGACATTGGAACGCAGATCCTTCACAAATACGTTCTGGCCTGCGAGGGCCCTCTTCAGGGTCAGGGCTGGAACACGGAGAATGCCAAGGAGATCCTTAGTATCCTACAGTAGAGCTGACGGCTCTAGTTCTAAGTTGCCCGCAGGCACAGGTCTAAGACCAGCTTAACTCATGCCCGAATCCAAACCCTTAACCATTAGGCTAGGGGCCGTAAAACTGATTTAAACCAGTGTCTGTGGGCAACCTCCGCTTATGCTCAACAGCATGGAGGGTGCTGAAGGAGGGTCTGATGGTGGGGAAGGAGAGTGAGTTCTGAGGTGTATTAGGCAGGGGTGTGTGGAATCTTGATGAAACGTTATTGTCCCTGCCCCCCTGAAAAAGCACTTATCTTCCAGATTCCAGACTGTTGGTTGGGCATGTGTTTTGCTCCTAAGAATGTGGTAGAATAACATAACTAATATTGATTTAAAAAAGGAAATTATTTAAAAAATTGTTGAAAATAAAATACATAAGGAAGAGATTGTTAAAAGATTAATGAGAATCCTGCTGCAAAGGAGACATCGCACAGCAATTGTTTTTATTTATTATTTTTTTTGTTTTTTGTTTTTTTATTAATGGCATATATTAGAAAAAGAAATGCAGAGTATTGTTGAAGATTGAAGTGTTCATTAACATTTTCAAGTATGTACAGTTTTGTTCAAAATATCAGCTTTGTAATATTCCACCTCTTTTTTTCCCACTTGGTCAGATTTTCTGCCACAGATGACAAGAGGTAAAGGCACAGAGATGGAAACTTTAATATTTTAATAGTATGTATTGAAATGGATAAGCTCTGTGTTTGTGATCTTTTTGGAAGACAAAAAAAGGTATTGATTTGTTTTTTTATGTCCTCATTGAAAATAAATATATGTTGGTTTAAAAAGTTTTTTCTTGAATATGCAGTTAAATAATATTACGGTATCTTTATTTTGGCAAAGAATGTGTTTTTTTTCATAGGTTGTCAAAGTGTTTTATTACAACATGTCAACAATGTAGAAGCAATTAAAGAAATGTCTATATAATATACAGAAACTATAAAATATGAAGGTAACTAACATTTACATGTAGCATAAGTGAAAATAAGTACGGTTCAAAGTGACAAACCGTGTAGTGTAGATTGGAAAGGAAAACAGAATGGTAATGTAACAAACAAACATGAGCAATGGACAGTTAAGTAGCCTGATGGCATGGAGGAAAAAGCAGTTCTTTAGTCTGAAGGTGTCCTGTACCTGACTGACAGTAACAAGGAAAACTATTTGTCGGCCTGGTGTCTTTGTTGTCCAATGATCTTTCTGCCTCTTCTCCAGGATCGCAGGTGGTATGTATCCTTTGACAGCTCATTGCCAATGATGTGCTCCACAGTCCTTACTACTCTATGAAGAACCTTGCAGTTAAGGGCTGAGCAATACCACGATGTGATGCAACCAGCGAGGATGCTCTTAAAGGTGCATCTGTTGAAGTTCATGCAGATGTTTGGAGCCAAGCCAAACTTCCCTTATTCTCCTCAGGAAGAATGGGCGTTTGCATGCTTGCTGTCCGCACCGTGTTGGAGTGGAGCAACTGTCGTAGTGTGAATTCGAAGTTGGGGACCCGCTAAAGCTTTAGCTTCTGCAACGTGTAAAGGAATGTTTCTACCCCCTTGTCTCTTTCTGTAGTCTATGATCATCTTCATTTTGTCAGCAGTGAGAGAGTTTGTTGTCCTGGCACCATGTTGCCAAGGCAATGAGCTCACCTCTGCAGGCTGCCTCATCCCCGTTTGACATAAGGCCAAGGACTGCAACTGTCGTCAGCAACTGCAGGTACTTCAATAACCACAATGCACAGCTTTGCCTTGTAGGGTAACAAGATTCATCAATTGACCCATGAGCCTTTGTTTCTAGGTTGAATTTCTAAAGGCATGAGGGTATGTGTGTGTGTTTCTGAGCCTCAATTATCTCTAGAACAGGGCACTGTATGAAGTTGAAATTGGCAGATGGTTCCTCAGTTTGAGGCCTTTGTTTTTTACATTCAACAACAAATGGTATAATAAGCACTATAAAAATTAATATAATAACGGTCCTACCCATACCCCCTCCTCTGTATCCAGCACTGGTCCCAGCCTCCTGCACCGTGAGCACGGCTTCAAGCGTAATATCACAAATTATACTAATATTTGTGAATGCTATGGAAACGTCCAAGTCGATTTAAAGAGACAGCGTACACACCACATTCGGTGACGTCATATCCTGTCCCATGAAACAAGACCACGTCACGTCATTCCTTATTGGTCCCATGAAATCCAAACTTCCGCGCTATAATGACGTACTTGTCTCAATCTAGTGCTAGAATATACTCAGAAGAGGCAGACAACACATCTTGTAAAACTGTAAATATAAATATGGCAGGCAGTGAAACGGCGATGGTCAAAAAAACTCAGTGCAACGAGTCAGTGTTAATTAGCAACCTCAGACGATTCAGGGACAAGTACATCGCCGACGCAAGGAGACCACTTAATCAAACGGCAACTACAGAAATGACAGATGGGAAAACACCACTTGGAAGTCTTGGGAGTTTACCGGTGAGACAGCCTTGTGTGTTTGTTAATACATGAAACCCATTCTCGGTAATTTAATCTTCACAGATGAACATAACTTTTATGATTTTAGAGGTGTAATCTAACAAATCTAACTAGTTTCTTAAAATTTGCTTTTGACTTCTGGTGAACACTACCCATATACCAACTTTAGAAGAAGGAAACGTTGAACGCATACGACCGTAGGCTGTACAGTAGTTTAAGTTATATTTTTGCTTCTGGTGATTACATTTAGCCTATACACTTCAACAAATATTAACAGTGTTCATCTGTGAATATTTTTTTACTGTACATTATTATCTTCTCGTATCTTATCCATTATAAACAAAACCTGTCAGTTTCATAAACTCGTAAGCTCGCCACATCTTATTTTCTGCGATAGTCTAAAAACCAATGGAAAAATCCCGTTGGCTTTTTTTGTCGAGGGAACCATGGTGATACAAACTTCCGGATTGGCTTACAAAAATACGTCATCCCAGCAATGCTCTGTAACAAAATAATTTGTAAAATAACTCATTTTCTGAGTGTTGATGTTTAATTCCGGGTTCATACCGTCTCCCTTTTCAATAGGTGGATCTTCAGTTCTTAATCATGACTCTGCTCTCTCCTCCTGACCTCTGTCTTCTGGGAGCAACCAGCTCCTACTGGCAGGTCATGGTCCGGGACCCACTGCTATGGCGATACTTCCTGCTCAGGGATATGCCTCATTGGCCCTCTATAGATCATGTGACCATGCCTCAATTGAAGGACCTGAAAGCCTCACAGTTTGACAGGGAAGAGGATACAGATGAGATGCAATTGGACCCACAACAAGACCTCATGGCAGAGTATGTCTGTACTGCTGATTAATCTAATCACTCTGTCAGGTGTAATCATGACCCTGTAGAGGATGCACTGTTAAGGAAACACAAAAAGGACACACAAAAGGTCCCCCATGTCACCACAAACAATTGGCAGAAATAGGCACATGTCTGTTTTGTTGTTGTTTACTTCCAGGTACCTAAGAGGCTGCCCAGCCTGCAGACAGCGTTTGCAGCCGCCACAGCAACTCTATAAGGTTGTGACTTCTCTCCTGCTGTCTTATGTGATGTCAGCCGAGCCACGCTATGCGATGTTTGGGCCTGGGATGGAGCAGTTGGACGTCTCCATAGTGTGTCGTCTCATGCACTCCCCAGTGATGCTCCCTGTGGTGGAAACTACCCAACGTCAGATAAATGGTGCCCACAATCTCCATTAGCTGTCATTTTAGACCCCCACCCTATCATTAGTAATAATGTCAGCAATCTTTTTGTAATTGTAGCTCTAAAATCAATAGATGCTGTAGTGTTAAGACTACTAGGCCAAAATAGCATTCCTGTTCCAGCGTCATTCATAAAATTGTGCACTGTGTTGTCAACCAGTAAAAGGGCACCATAATAATAGGCCCCTCCAAATGCTTGTTGCTGATTGCTGATGCTAAATGCTGATTTTGCTGTGTTTTTGTTATTTCAGGGATTGGGTCTGGGATTAGTTACATGTACAAGAACCAGCACAAATTCAATATTCTGACGCTGTACTCAACTAACAGGTAAGGTTAAAGACTCATTTGATTAACTTTAAACAACATTTTTATTGTACTATGGCATTTCAATGTTATAAGTTGTATGTTACCGTGTGCCAAAACACCATAAAATATATAAACCAGTGATTAGGATAGAGGTCTTGTACAGTCCAATCGAAGCTCTTAGCATTCAAGTATCTGTGCAGGGCAGAGAGGGAGAGAGCCCGTGTAGAGCATCAGAGTGTGCCCAGTAAACTCTTCATCCTGGAGGGAACTGACCAGTCAGGACGCCCCATCTACACACCCACCCCTCAGGTCCAAGAAGTGTGCCATATTGTGAATGGCTTCATCTACGTGGCCAATGCTGAACAAGGTAAGAGTGACCCCATCAAAATCAAATCAAATTTGAATTGTATAGCCCTTTTTTACAAGCAATGTCACAGAGGGTTTCACCAGATACCCATAGCACTATTTTCAGGACATCGAAGGCTTATGTAAATCTTACTGGCAGACTGAACTCTAGCTATGTGAATTTGTGCCTCCGTGCTTGTGTCGGCTAACAGGTGAAGGGGAGTTACAACGAGCTCGGATGCAGGCTGTGTTGGGTCATGCCAAGGATTGGTCCGACAGACCCCTCCTGGTGTTGTCTTGTGTCTCCAGAGAAGACCCAGACCTATCCAGCCTCGGAACCAGGACCTCCTGCGTAGACATGGCTCAGAGACTTGGTCTGCCCCTGCTACCCAATCCTTGGATGGTAAGCCCCAGTTCACTCCCACTGACAGTCTCTAAGAAAACACAAATGATGACTGTGTTCACTCTCTCTTCACCCTTCCCTTCCTCCCTCTCTCCAGGTACAGGACACTGTAGCAGAGTCTCTCTCTGGGTTCCTGGACGGCATCTCCTGGCTGCTTCATTATTCTGGTGTCAGGTTGTAGAAGTTCACATACATAAGCATGCACACACTAAGAAAGCACACACTCATATACCTTGATAACATTTATGAAGTATGAAACAAAACAGAAAAACACAAATTTGTGTTTGTTATTGAAAAATATGCGTTTCTTGTGTGAGTTGTAGACTGCCTTGATTAAATAATTTTCTCTGATTAAAGCACTGGTTTGCAGTTCATATCTCCCAACGAGAGTACATTCTTTGTACCTCATCTGGTTGAATAAAGGTTACAATTTGCCTTATTTTAAGGAAAAGTGCATTTTGTGCTATCTTTGTTAATTGTTGGTTTCAAAATATGAAGTAGTTTATGCAGTGATGCAAGCAACCATTAATATAATTTTTTATTTTAGATACAAAAAATAAATTGTACAAACTTCATGTGTACAGATTTTTTACTGTACAAAATAAATTAAATAAAGATGGTAATTGTTTGCTTCATTTATCCTTGACACGAACCCCAATATACATAAATCTGCACACACAAGCCCAGTTTCTGTTAAATGCATTTCCAGTCTGTCTCCAGCCAGCGCCGTGGTTGTTTTTCTCAGAATTGGCACATGCTTATACACTCTCAACTCACATCTGGCTTGCAGAGATCAGAAGTTTGTTGTTTGCCACAAGGAGGCACTACCGCTGCAGGTTCCAAGTCACACTAGCTAGCTGTCCTCTCTTCACCCACAGACTGTGGTTCCAACTCACTGACACACCAACTATTCCTCTGTAAAGGTGACAATGCCCTTAGATAACATTTTACTGTCAATGTCTGCTCTTGTCAGTAAAGTTATAAGTGATCCAATCAAGTTCAGGTAGGACAGACCATCAAGGAACATTTAATTGTTTTTTTCCTTCCATTTGTTGTGTACTGTTTCAAAATTTGTGTTCTGTTCATTCCATGTGCTTCTGTTGCTCACACATGAGGATGAGGACTAAAATGGTCTTCAGTGAGGGCTGAATGTACATCATTTTGTTCTTGTCCCCTTGGCAACAAAGTGAATAATCTCCATAACCCTAGTCTGACTCTCCCTCAAAGGGTCCCATAATTGTTTTAATCACAGAAATCAGAGGAATAAATACACTGAAGTGCTGCAATTTGGGGGGGGAAATAAAGTGCTGTTTGAATGGCAGAAACGTGAAGATAGCAGTGTTCTCTTGGTGGTAACGTGTGGTTAGTAATAGAGTGTTGTGTGTGTCTGAGACACAATGCTCTCGTTGGGTCTCTACACTCTGTAAACAAGATGTGTAAATATCTGCATGGCTGCATGCATTTGTCCATCAGACAATGGATTATTCTATTAATTAATTGGTGCATGCGGTTATGTGTGAACAGAAACACACGGGCTGTATACACTGTCCTGATTGGCAACAGGTGATGTTGATCAGAGCCGGGGAGGTCAATCACACAGGTAGGGTAGGTTAGGGTAGGAGACACTGAAACGAGAGATGAGTACACACACAAACAGCACATTTGACAAAGACAGGACCTACGGAGTGGGGTGGGATGTGACTATGCAAGGTATACCAACGATCAATTTTGTTTTACACTCAGATCCTGTAGGGGCCTAGTGATCGGCAAATGCTATGCACGCATCCACAAATAGTGATGAGGAGGGGAGCCAGGGTTAAAGGTCACATGACATGCTGTTTATGGATGTATCCATAATTTCTTCAAATAGAGGTTGAAGTAAGAGGAAATCCTCAAATACTTAAACATCGCTTGATTAAACAAGCTATGGAAATGCTTTTGTTGAACCAGACAGAAGACCTCCTCATAAAGGCCATTCCTTAGATAGTCAACTTTCCATCTGAACTTGTGACATGTTTTACTTGTTAGTGCAGTATCCAGAAATACATTTTGCATTGAGAGATTCTATGTAATGGACCTGGAGCTTGCATTAGGTTGTTAGAAATGATGGTCAGCTGTTAGGACAACTGTCATCAGAAGTGTAATTAAAATTGAATGAATGTATATATGTGACAAGGGAGAAAGTTCTCCACTGCGACTGGTTGAAGTCTCCATGGGAGTAGAGTAATATTGACAGTATTTGGAGACAAGGTGACACAATCCTGGCACATGCTGCACCACTAAAACGGGGATAAAGGTGAATATAGAGAGACATGATTGCAACAGACAGTTTGTAATGTTCAGTACACAGCCTAAGTCACAGCTCTTGGCTTGTCTCCCTGTTCTTCTGTATTGGTCAAAAAAGAAAGCCAGGGTCAATCAGAACCATTTCACAATGGTTATATAAGAAATATTTTTTTAAAGCATAGTATTTATTGCACTCCGGGCAGTTCAGCCACCCATTTGTTGATTCCATTGTTTTCCAATGTTGTACAGTATGTCAACATTAAAAGAAGTGTATAGACCAACATTCAAATATTTGTGGGTACACTGTAATTTTGCAAAGCGCAAAATCTTAAAGCTCAACTTGATTTGAGTTTCCAGGATAAAACACCTTTCTGCTCCCATTCAGAATCAACAGCCATTCATTTGGAATGCAGACTGAACCTCCCCCTTTCCTTTTTCCTTCCCTTCTTTCTCTTTCTCTCTTGTTTACTCATAAATAAACACACACATTTGAAATGTAATTCTGAAAATGAACATTAGTACCACCACCCTGAAAGGAGAAACTACACATAGTCCCTGATGATAGTGTAGTGATGTAGTTACCAGTACATTTTTTTTTTTTACCTCCCATACTTTCAATGTTACTCTTACAAATCCCTCCTTTCCTATTCCTCCTCTTCCTCTCTTCCGCCACCAGGGTTAATTCTTTGATTAGTATTCTGCTAAAACAGCCAGCATTAAAACACAAGCAGACTCCTTAAAAACATAATTTGCATGGTGCATTCACTGATTAGGCAAAGTATCTTTAATTGCCTTGTTTTGCCCTTGACTGCGTCTCTCCTGCTGACAGTATGTGAATCCCACACATCCCACACAATCTTTATTATTTTGTATTTATTTTTTCAATTTTCCGTCCCTCTCCGCCTCACCGACATCATGTTTGGTTATCCTACTCGACGACTTTAACAAGGGTAATCTCAGCCACGAACTCCCAAAATACAGACAATTCATCAAATGCCCAACCAGAGAAGGGAACACTGGATCACTGCTACACTACAGTCAGTAATGCCTACCATGCCGTCCCTCGAGCAGCACTGGGTCACTCTGACCATGCCATGGTCCACCTGATTCCTGCATACAGGCAGAAATTGAAGCTCTGTAAACCTGCTGTGAGGACATCAAAACAGTGGACCAGTGAGGCTATTGAGGATCTGCGGGCGTGCTTGGACTGTACTGACTGGGATATGTTCACGCCTGCTTCCAATAGTCTGGATGAACTCACAGAGACTGTGACGTCCTACATCAGCTTCTGTGAGGACTGCTGTATTACAACACGGACCAGGGTGAATTTCAACAACAGCAAGCCCTGGTTCTCTGCAAAGCTCAGAAGGTTGCGGTTGGAGAAGGAGGAAGCTTTTAGGAGTGGGGATAGAGACAGATTCAAGGAGTCGAAGTACAGGTTTAGCAAGGCTGTCAGAGAGGCTAAACGACCTGTACTCAGAGAGACTAAAACACCAATTCTCTGCTAACGACTCTGCTTCTGTCTGGAGAGGGCTCAGGCAGATTACCAACTAGCCCAGAGCCCCCCGCCCTAAGGAGTGCGAGGAAGATTGTGGCCGACTCTTCCCACCCTGGACACACTCTGTTTCAGCCACTCCCCTCTGGCAGAAGGCTGCGGTCCATCAGGACCAAAACCTCATGCCATAAGAACAGTTTCTTTCCTTCCGCAACTAGCCTTATTAACAAGGCCCCAAACTTGACACTGACACTCTGTCACTTTACCTCATACACCCTGTCACTTTACTTTATCACATTCAGTATTATTTTGTATTCTATATTATTTTATTCTATATTATTTTATTTTATCGTATTTTATATTATATTGTATAGCTCTGCCAGTATTTTGTTGTACATTTTCTACATTTTATCTTGTTTATTATGTTTACTGTTAAAACACTATTCTGATTCTGATTCTGATTGTATGCCTATGGGAGGAAACACTGTGAAAGTAGTTTGCATAAACAGTGAATGTCAGTACCAGGTATCAACAAATTGACAGCCTCAACAACTCTGGAAATTAGACAAAATTACCTACAACATCTACAATGCAGTTCATGTGGTTGTATGTACAGTGTCTTTACTCTATTTTCTTCTGTTAGACTATAGCGCTAGGAATCTCTGTCTGTGGTTCGATTCTCTCACAAACCGGGCACTATGTAAAATTGAAATTTGTCAGGCTCAGGAGACAATGACATGCAGTGAAGTGGGTGAAGCAGTTTTGATGCAACAAAAGAAAAAGGTACATTTGAGACAATGCATGGTAAGTGGAGCAGACGCTTTTATCCAAAGCGACTTCCAAGAGAGAGCTTTACAAAGTGCATAGGTCACTGATCATAACAACGAGATAGCCCCAAAACATTGTGGGTAGCCAAAACATGAAGCATACATTGTGAAGCAAATATGTGCCAATGGGAAGAACCATAAGAGCATGTAGTTAAACAAGTTAAACAACATGAACCTCAAAAAAAGTGTTGTGTGACATACAATGTTGTGTGGCAGGGAAATACTTTTTTGAAAAATATATGGGTCAAGAACGGTTTGGCTGCGGCCTCGGTTGCTTTATGTGAGAACTAGTGGATCCAATGACATTGTTCTCATGCCACATTCAATTTAGCATCCAAAATGACCTATCTGAGGTCACCCAGAAAATCGGAGGAAGGAATGCATTCTTTTTCTACTCTTTATCTTAAACATTTCAGTTAATTGACCAATGGGTTTGACCTGAAGTGAGTTATTATTGGGTAATTATTCATATGTCCATGCATTCAACTGTAACTGAAATGGTAAGAACAGTATGTCTAAATTCAAACAAAGGCTTGATGACTAAAGCAGTAGATTAAAACAGGACATTTCCCTGGTGGTTCTCTGTGTTTATTCAAATGTATTTATCCCCAGAACCAAATGGAAAACAATACAGTTTATTTAGCAATGTAAAAATTGTGAGGTTAAACTCTATATAGGTCCGATCTACTGACAGCTTGTAACCTTGCTTGGTCACTTCTAATGTCCTTAATAGACACCTTTTGTTTTAATTTCATTTGAAAAAGGGATATTCTACAAGATGTTATGTGTACCATTTGTGCACTCCTGCAAAATGTAACCTCATACCAGGCTACAGGAGATGTGCCTCCCACTTAACTTGCATCTTGTCACATTTGAGTTATAGTTTGTTTACCTCGGATCCCTCTCCACCGCAGAGCATTTTATGCACATTGCAGCCCAAGGAGAGGCTAGGGGTAGCCATAACTTCAGGCCATATAAATGAGGAGGTGAGAAAGAGGTGGGGTATAAATATATAGGGACAGCACTGCTTGATACAGACAGAGCAATTCCATCTTTCTTTACAGCAAGACGATTTATAATACCCTTATTCTGGAAGCCTGCAAAGGAAAAAAAGGCAGCAGGCAATTAGATATGAACCGACATGCGGTTTTTTCCTCTCCACTTTTCTGCCCTGCACAGAGCACTTTGTATATTACAGGCACTTGTTAGCAGCAGAGTTATGAATCCTGGCGCCCACCTACAAAATGCAGCTCAGCCGAGTCCATGTGGATACAAATAGCAAAGTGTTCATGTCTGAGTTTGGAGTGTATGCTATGGGAAATGCATGTCAGTCTTGGTGCTGAATATAAACAGCAGATAGAGAGTATGTGTGTGTGAGAGAGAATGAGACCAAGAGGGAGGGTGAGGAATAGAGAAAACGTAAACAAATAGACATATGATGCAAGGACACATGTGTGGGAGGAAGAATAAAGTTGTTAGAAGGTGTGGAAATCAATAAAAAAAACAATCTTCAGTCTTGAAGAGTCATGACATGCTATTGCATGTACCTTTGCACTGATGATAAGATACCAATAATTTTCAGTATTGCCTTAAATGTGTGTGTGTGTGGGGGGGGAGTATTATAATTTTGTGTCCAAATATCAAGGAAATGTGTATTATAGAACACATTTTATTATTGCAATATTGGTACAGGTCACAAGTAACTTTCAATGACAATCAGTTTAAATTCCAATTACCATATATACTCTTAAATTTGGGCATTAAAAAGGTATTTGATTTAATCTCTGAAGAGGTGGAGATGGAAGGAGATGTAAACACCCTTATTAATCGAGCCCTTATTAAGGGGGCCTTGGACAAGGGTTGCTTTACCAAGCTGACCGCGCTGACCATAGACCATCGCCACATTTACATTTTAGTCATTTAGCAGACACTCTTATCCAGAGCGACTTACAGTAAGTACAGGGACATTCTCCCCGAGGTAAATAGGGTGAAGTGCCTTGCCCAAGGACACAACGTCATTTGACACAGCCAGGAATCGAACCAACAACCTTCTGATTAATAGCCCGACTCCCTAACCGCTCAGCCATCTGACCCCCCACATGAGATCAGATGTCCGGTGGGTCGTACACGTGAGCTGAGTCTGGACGAAAGGCGTAAGGTTAAGGCTACAATTTTGTACGCCTATTTTTGCGATTATGAAGTTTTTAACTTGGTGGTCTGATAGACCTGTAGTTTGGATAGATGTGACTTTTTGAGAAATCGTAAAGGAAAATTATGATAACTTGAAAATGTTCACATGTCCTTACTGTGCGTATGAAAACTGTAAACCTACCAATTGGAATGTGTTACCGAGCTGAGAGCTGGCATTCTCACGACCGCTCTCATCTCTCGCGCCATAAACCTCTGGTTTGCTTGTCCTCTTTTTCTCTGCTGCAGTAAAGATTATTTTTCTTTTTTTTTACCGGGCGGGGGCGCTTTGCTGTGTGAGGAAAGAGCAGCAGCACACTGTGTTTAAAGGGGCTTTGTCTCCCCCAGTTTGCCTGTTAGGAGCAGTTAATGATCGAACTAGCTTAATGAATCCCCTTTGCTGCTCAGAGGGACCAGTTGGATGGCTACAATTATCTCGTTGCTCATGAACTATCTGTTCTATCTACTCGCCTTGTTCGCCGACTCGGGAGTTTGAAAACTAAAACACGGAGTGGAGTGTTGGTGTCTTGATTTCCAGACTGTCAGATGTAAAAGTCGACTGCCTTGATTTTTGTCACCAGGAAACATTGTATTGGGTGAGTATGTTTTAATGTTGACAAAATCAAAATATGCATCAGGATACAGTTTGGAATATTCATTGATAGGCTTCAACAGAAGATCTAGGGGGTTGGGTGCGAATGCAACTTGCATACTAGGGGGAAAGTTTTTATTGACTAAATATTTTCGTTAGATTTGTTGGATTGATTCTTATTGATGTAAAAACGTAACCAGAAACATTGCTTTTTGATTAACAATGGGAACTCACCAAACGTACCAAATTAAGGGGCGCATGAAGGGGCAGATTTTAGCGTGGCATTGAAAGTACGCAAGAGAAGCATGGTGGGCAATAGAGTGGGGGTTAGGAAAAACTATTTCGTAAATCAAATCCACGTGTAATATCTCTCCTGCATGACAAGAATACCCTGTCCATATCCTGATTAACAGGAACAGAAAGAGGAAAAGTGAGTTGAGTGAGGAGAAGGTATACACTAATATGTCGTTATATAAATACATTAAACACGTTTTTGATTATGATTGTGTGTTTGAGGTGAGGCCATATCTTGCATGCTATTTTGTATAGTAGAACGACACACACATATGTTACATTGGCAAGCATATATTTACAACAAGGCATATGTAGGCCGTAATGCATGAACACAAGACGTGAATGAGACATGAATTCGTATACATTCTGTGCTAGCTTTAATACCTGCCTCAATAACAAACATAATGTCCGAAAGATGAACCCAGATATGCCCCCCTTGTATTAGGGGGCTTTTAGAATACTCTCTCTCTCTCTCTCTCTCTCTCTCTCTCTCTCTCTCTCTCTCTCTCTCTCTCTCTCTCTCTAGCATGATATTAGGAGGCAGACCTGGGCTGTAGGTGATGTAGTTGAGTGTATTGTGGAAGGGAGCTTTCAGAGACATCAGTTACACGCACAACTTACTTATTAGGCCCAGACCCACACACCACTGGATGTATGGAATGCCGTTTTTGTCCAAATTAAATAAATAGATAAATATAAACTGACCTGACCCATAGCCCTCTTTTTAGGGTATTAGGTTTGACCACTGATTTGAAAGTCAAATAACCTAAACTACATCCATAATGGAATGCCGTTTTAGTCAAAATTACATAAATAAATAGGTAAATAAATAGATAAATAAATAAATATGGCTATGAAATAAACCCTGAAATTTAAAAAGATGGCAATAAGTATATAAATATAGCCTCATATATTTATATAGCTGAATCCATTTACCTACATCAATAAATAAATACATTTACTTATTTCAAAATGATGTTTTTGTAATGTCAACATTTATTTAATGGGACTTTTTTTTCCTAATTCCACATTTATTTATTTTTTGAGACTTATTTCCTGACGCCACATATATTTCCGAACACCACATTATTTCTGTGCTGTATTTATTTCCAATCCTAAATGCAAGCAAGAGGGGCGTGGTTGTCTTCAGATCAAAGCAGCTGCAGAAGATCGAAGGCAGATAGGGACACCTAGATTCGAGAGATGACGGAAGACATAAGTAGTGTTAAAGATGGCATGTTGGCCTTAGTCTGCCAGACAGACCTGCCCCCACTGCTAAAAAAAATCCTAGAGGAAACACTGCACACGTTGAATATTTTGTAGAGGTACTGATAAGGTACTGGCAGATAAACTGCTCTACAGAACATAGACATTGATAACAAAGTCTTAAATAGTCTGAGACTCGCTATGCCTAACAAAGAAGACAATCACTGCCACCGCTACATCGCTACGTCTGCCATTATGTGGATAGCTAGGTCGATAAGAAGGCAGCTAGCTATAACTATCTAGCCTCACCATTATAACATGCCGGTATTACCATTTAGTGAGACCTGATGTGAAGCCAGACCATTCTAGACATTACCCATACCTTTGGATTCGGTGTCCTTGAGTGCTGAGAAAGGCGCCTTAAAAATAAATGTATTATTATTTACTGCTTCAAATTGAAAAGTGAGGTCGATTAAAGTCAAGTTTCTTATTGCGTTGTCAATATTGGCAATGAAAAGTTGCAACTAACCAAGACGTGTCCAGACCAAGACCCATTCAACACAGTACACAATACCCAAACCCAGATATTATAATTTATGTAATTCTTCAATATTAAATCAAACCCCTACCACTCGACTCGTTTTAATGTCAGTGACATAACAGGTTTGGCTGTTCAGGTCTCTGCCAATACAACCCAACACTAGCTAGCTGAAATAGCCACACTGATGATGTCCTTTTGAAAAATTGATAGCTAGCCAGCCACTTAGCCTACAGTTTCCGACCTGAAACCGGTTATAGCTAACATACCACCTAATGGAAGACGTAGCGGTGGCAGTGATTGTCTGCTTTGCAGGCGTAGCAATGTAGCGGTGGCGGTGATTGTTAGCTTTGCAGACGAGTTACACGTAACATGAGCTAATGCAATGTTTCCAAAGGTAACTTCAGCGCTACGTCGCAGCTTTGAAAGACAAAGTCCCCACACGTACTTGGTCGCCGCCATCACTCCCATTGGGAACCAATAATAATAAGGCAGAGACGACACAGATATTGTGGGCAAAGCTTGTCTACATTGTATGCTTTTCGGCCGTACAAGGGCACTTGTCACCCCCCATACAGGTAGCGCTGTATGTGCTGGACGCCCGGTGTTATCGCCCTGGTTTCCTGACTACCTGGTTTCCGTAAGCATGCCAGCTGTGCGTTCACCCAACAGCAGCAGCTGCTGTCGGCCTCTATCACCAGATTCGTCACAAATTCACAAACATTATTGGCGATTTTCAAGTCGCATCTCATATTTGCTGCTGTAGGCTAAGAAAATAAAACATTTGCAAGCTTGCATGAAGTTGGATTCGATCGCACTAGAGCAAAAACAGCAAAATGATTGGTGGTCCGTTGCTATACAATGCGAGCTATTCAAGCTCATGGAGCAAGATTTCAGTCATATATTTATTAACTACCTTGGCATTCAGGCAGCATTTTGTTTTGGGTTCATTGAAAACAACTGGTGACCGTGGACACACCAGACAATATCCGAATGTTAGGCTAATCACGTGTTTGGGGTTGTCTCGAGGCAATGGCCGTATTTACCACAATATCACAGCCCCTATTACAAATTAATACTTTGATCGTCGTTGTTAACCCAGATAATACAATCAAAATACGCTTAACCCTTTGATACACAGTAGCAAAATTAAGAATATCTTTAGCCCCATGGTGGGTTTCTACACTTGCTATCTTTCACACAAACACAGTGCTTGATAAGTCTCAAACTATTTAAGACTGATTAATGTCTATGTTCTGTAGAGCACTTATCGCCCAAGTACCTCTACAAAATCTTGAACGTGTGCCAAAATGATATCCCCTGACAAGCCATGCTGATCGATTTTATATCCTAAGGCCAGCATGCAATCTCGGACACTACTTATGTCTTCCGTCATCTCTTGAATCTAGGTGTCCCTATCTGCCTTCGATCTTCTGCAGCTGCTTTGATCTGAACATAACCACGCCCCTCTCGCTTGCATTTGGGATTGGAAATAAATACAGCACAGAAATATGTGGCGTTAAGAAATAAAAGTCCCATGAAATATATAAACGTGGCATTAGGAAATAAAAGTCCCATGAAATAAATAAATGTCTTTACAAAAACGTCATTTTGAAATAAGTAAATGTATTTATTTATTGATGTAGATAAATGAATTCAGCTATATAATTATATGATTCTATATTTATATATTTATTCCCATTCCCAAAGCCATATTTATTTATCCATTTATTTACCTATGTATTTATTTTAATTTTGACTAAAACGGCATTCCATTATGGATGTAGCTTAGGTTATTTGACTTTCAAATCAGTGCTCAAACCTATTACCCTAATTTAAAAGAGGGCTATGGGACAGTTTTTGTTGTTGTTGTCAGTTTATAGAGTGTACTTGTTCAACATCCTTTAGTAGGTTCAACATTGTACAAGTGATGATGTAATAACTCACCCTGCTAACCAGCAACCACTCTTCTATTGATACAGCTAAGAGATATTAAGTAGCTGTGGCTAAACTCAAGGTACATTCAGATTGGATGTTGTTGTGAAGACTTGCTGTTATTGTCATGACTGATTTGCAAGGGACAGATATAGCCCACGGAATCATTCTGGAAAAACATTACATTAAGGACTTTGACAATGTATTGATGGATTCTTGAGATGTTTTATGGATATTTCTTATACAGAAATGGGACAATTACGCAGTCTCTCATACACATGGTCTGAAATTCTGCAGGACAATTCCATACTGTGCTTACTCTATAGTTGTGTACAGCTTCAGAATTCACTTTCTTACGATCCCTCTCTTACACAAACACGTGTACACAAACAGTAACCCCATTTCTCTGTGTTAGTTTCAAACTCTCTTGCTCTCTCACAGTCATACACACAAGCACACTCTCGCATACTCACACACGCACAGTAAGCAAAAGACAACACTCATACACACACCTTCCCCCTTGGCAGCATTTGCAGATGTGTGTCCTGATCCCTTTCCAGAATCTCTTCTAGGCCCAGTGCTGACTCTGACTTTTCCACTCCTCTTATGAAACAGGAGCAAGAGACATGAGCACCATCCAAAGAGCAGAACTGGATTCCTTTACGTACACACACACAAGCACACACACATTTGCAGACAATCACACCAAATAACACTATACCCCTGCCTACTGGTGCTGAGGAGACCTTGGCATGGAATCAATTCACTGTCCTGTGTATTGTCAAGTTCATATTGGCCCATGCCCATCTAAAATAACCTCTAATTTATTTACTCTCCCAGCCCTCATCTGGCCCAAGTTTTCCTACCAGTGTGTATTCTGCATCCCTACATTTGCAAAAAAATTGAAGCATTGTGTGGCAGGGTAGCTACTCTGGTGTGCATGCCCAATGTTAGTTTTTGGTGTTGTATACTGTACTTTAAAGTATGGGAGGTAAAGCTACTTGTGTGCTTGTTTAGGTCCATAAGGAACCTTGAACTTTTTGTCTTGGATCAGTTACTTTTCTATGATAAACCATAATGCACATTGTGATTATTTAGACTTGTACAAAGTATGTGTATGTATTTTAAAATAGTTAACATTCAATAATTGGGTCCCGGCGTTTTCTATGTCTCCCTCACTTGCACTTGCTATCTGTTCAGCTCACTGTTAGCCATGTAACACAATCACATCAGATTCAGTGCAGGATAAGGCCAACATATTCGCCTACACATTCTTCTGGTCGAATGTAAAGTTACTGTACCCAGAGGCGTTGTTACACATAAAACTCTTGCTGCGCACAATGCACTACCAGGGTATAGAAACTCCCCTTGTTTAACCCACTATACAACAGTTAAGGGACGCAATTTTTATATCAGCTTTGGCAGGGACATCAATAGTTAATGCAAGCGTGCAATTTTTCGCTATCATTTGAGCGCAATTTTTTTTATTTGAGATTCATGTAATTGTTTTTATGTTTTAGTCAAAAGATCGGTAGGCCTATCATTTAGAAACTTTAGTTTTGTAATGTTTTCTTAGCCTACCTCAATTCTGACTTGTGTGCCGAGTCCCGACACCTGGACTTCTGTGTGCGTGCTGCAGTGGCTTTGGCAAGCTCAGGGGAGCGCGCTGACGGGGAATTCTGCGGGCATCGGTTTGTGTTTTCGGTTAAACTGCTTTGATTTTACAAGCGTTGATTGGGATACTGAGGGCCTAATGTACTTACATTCTCAAACGTAGCGTTATTAGCGCCATGGCCAACCCACAGATTGCACACGCTGTGATACTTCAGTTTACGTCGTATTTACGAAACCTGTAGGTCATCGGGTAATCAGCGCCTTTCTCCGCCCACTTTAGCGTACATTGCGAGCATTTAAACGCGCAATTGAATGGGCCTCCTCTCTTTCTATCAGCCACCAAAGTCAAAACAGCGATGACTGTTTGAAATGATCCTGATGGCAATATTTGTAATGTAGGGAGGAGTTTAACAGCTGCTGGAATGGAATGTGAACGCTGAGTCGGAGATTCGATGTAATCTTTGATTTCTTCCAGTAACTTTAATATTGCATGGCTGCTTAATCTGTAACGCGTAATGATTTTGTGTTCACTCAACTCAAAAAGTGTGATCCTTGTGGCAAAAATGCTTGGCCCATGTTTTCGTCTTGCTCTGGTTACGGCTGCCATTTCACCAGGAGGCATATATTTTCACCGCAAAATAGAGGTGCGCTTTCACAGGCGGTTTTTGTACATACCGCGGAATACATAATTAGGCGCACTTAACGCATCCCCTCCCATCTCTATATGGGAAACTCCCACTTACCCCACGTGCACGTGCCCCAGTAAAAAGGGTCTAACAACGCCCCTGACTGTACTCAAGCAGAAATGGGGGATTAGACTGAATGTAGAAAGCACTTAATGTTAGGTGTTTGTAGAGTGGCTCTAATGTTTAAGAGTTTAGGGTCTTTGCACAACCAGAAGGTCTTAGTTGCGTGGGAACCTTGGATGATGTGCTGTTCTTAGCTGAGGCTTCTTGCTGTCATGCTGGTG
Organism: Osmerus eperlanus; assembly: GCF_963692335.1. Taxonomy (NCBI): domain Eukaryota; kingdom Metazoa; phylum Chordata; class Actinopteri; order Osmeriformes; family Osmeridae; genus Osmerus; species Osmerus eperlanus. The sequence goes on along the minus strand of NC_085045.1, from coordinate 6,807,309 downwards.
GTCCTCAGCCCCCAAGTCCCCCTTGTCATCTCTGTGCTGTGAAGTTGACCCACTCTTAGTCAGCCAGGGTAACTGAGTAAACATGAATGTTCTTATCATTTGAAAAAGTGTCTGTGTCTGAAAGAAAAAGAGAGGGGGTGAGATAGATGGGGAGAGAGAGAGAGAATTGTTCACACTTGTTCCTAATGGTGATTTGGAACAACGTCAGCTTTCACTGTGGTGTCCGTATACGAGAATAGTTCAACATCAACCAGCATTTTTTATTGTAATACATACAGTCCTTCAACCCAATTGAAGAGTTTTTCTCTGAGTGGCGGTGGAAGGTCTATGACCTAAACCCATATACCAGGGAAAATATCCTACAGGTAATGGAATCGGCCTGTGGTGACATAGGTGTGGAGTGTTTTCAAGGCTGGATCCAGCACACCAGAGGGGTTTTACCCCGTTTTTCTTTGTTCTTTGTTGACAGTACTAAATTGTGATGGTTACTGTAATATTATTCAATCAAATTTACAGTATTTGTATAGCCCTTTTTACAAGCAATGTCACAGAGGGCTTCACATATGCCCATATAACTGCCCCTCAGCCAACCTCAACCCTCAAGGAAGACAAGGAAAAACTCCCAGAAAAACTCACTAGAGAAAAAACTGAAGAAACCTTGGGAGCAGCAATTCAGTGAGGGATCCCCTCCTCCAGAGACGGTTAGCAAAAGAGAGGTGCAGAACACAGGCTAAACATAGTCATACATCAGGAAAGTGTCAATGGGTGTTGAAACACCAAAATCCAGTGTTTCAAAATCCAAAATCAATTTTCTTTATTGCTACGTAAATGCATTTACTGTGTAGACATAAACAAATTTGTCTTTACATGTAAATACATTCCCTGGATGCTGTGTTCTCCATTTTTTTGTGTTGTATCTAATGATTGCTCAATTGTGGTTTATATATTGATAAGCTGTGTTCATGATCTGAAAGCATTGTTTGATTTTGAGCACAAGTTAAATGGTTTAGGGGCGAGTGTTTGATTTTGCCAAAAGAGTCAGAGGTTTTGGAAATTGAGTTTGAAGATCTGGTTTTGTGTTTACAGTTTTGAGAAAATGGGTGACGGGTTTCAAGAAATGTGTCTTAGCAATTGAGAAAAACTAATTGCAAATGATTAAGATTGCCCATTTATTTCCCATTACTCAATTGCCAATGACAAAGTGAAAACATTTTATTTATTTATTTGCAAATGCATACAAAATCTAAAAATGAAATGTCTTGTTTACATAAGTATTCAGATCCTTATATCAGTACTTTGTAGAATATCATTGGACAGCAGTTACAGATGCAAGTCTACATGGGTCACCTCTACAAGCTTTACACAACTGCATCTGGGCAGTTTATCCCATTCTTCCTGGCAGATCCTCTCAAGCTGTCAGATTGTTTGGGAAGCCTCTGCTATCTTCAGGTCTCTCCACAGATGTTCCATGAGGTTTGAGTCTGGGCTCTGACTGGGCCATTCAAGGACAGTCAGATGCTGTATGCTTTGTATTGTTGTCATACTGGAAGGTGAACCGTCACCCCAGTCTGAGGTTGCGTGCACTTTGGAGGACCTCTGACCAGTGTCCCTGTCCCTGCTACTGAGAAGCACCCCCAAAGCATGATGCTGCCACCACCATGCTTCCTGTATGAACTGTATAGTAAGCCAGGTGATGAGCAGTGCCTGGTTCTTCTGCTCAAAGAGTTACAATTGTGTCTCTTCAGACCAGATCATCCTTTTTCACATGCTCTCCAACCTTAAATGCCATTGGGGCTGTCATTTCCCTTTTACTCAAGAGTGGCTTCCGTCTAGCATCTCTACTATAAAGGCCTGATTGATGGAATGCTGCTGAGATAGTCATCTTTACAGCAGGTTCTTAAGATTTAAGTTTTGAATTTTTCATGAATTCACATCCCTGTCTAAAAACTTGTTTTCACTTTGTCATCATGAGTAACTGAGTGTAGATTACTGGGAAAACATTTTTTAATTTACAGTACACTACAACACAATAAAATGTGTTAAAAGTAATGGTGTCTGAATACTCTCTGTAGCCACTTTGTTTTAGAATGTGTGTGTGTGGGCTTCTGAGAAATCTGGCTGCCTGTCATGTCTACACCGGGTGATGTTGTCACCTCATTGTGTATCAAGAGGCCACTTAATCATCACATCTTGGAATTATCTACAATGTGTTGAGGTTAATTTTACTGACTACAGTATAAGGTGCCAGATAATCTTTACCCTTCTCACCACCACTAGTTGGGCTCGACTTTATCACTTGTCCGGTAAAACGTTGTTCCAAGTTAAATGATGCAAAATAGATACTAGAACAATCTGCATAGCTGTGAGACCTGCTTTACAATTCTGTGTTCAAAATTATAGCAGTGACCAGGCTAGGATATGGTAATTTCACATTAAACCATAACATGTCGAATTTATTTTGAACCGTTAAAATGTTAGATGATTTATTACTCTTGCCTCCCTTGCATACTTACAAGAGCTTTCACCACACTATTTTTTCCTAGAGGTCCTGAACTATGCTTTGCTATCATATTTTCTGTGTGTTTTGTATGTATACTTTGAAGGGGCCAGGGGTAGAGACCACTCTCAAACAACACAAAGTGACCCCTCACCCCCTGACATTTTCCTCAACACCCTCAACCCCCTACCCTCACTTCCACCCCCTATCTTCCGCCATTTCAGAACTCCTCACCCTCCCCCAACTACCCTCAGATGACTAGCAGAGTTCAGATCCCAGAAGAAAATGAGGTCCAGGGTTGTCTGTGGGAGACAGATTGTGTGTGTGTGTGTGTGTGTGTGTGTGTGTGTGTGTGTGTGAAATCACACAAGGTGGAGGCTATGGGGGTAGAACCTCAGTGTTTAACTTGGGACCTCAGAAGGCAGGGCTAGAGCCACAGAGACTCCCTCTCCTCTGATTGGCCAACATTTATTTCTTGCCTGTCAAAGGGCCAGTGATAAGTTGTGGACAGGCTGGTGGGAGTAGACTCTGTGTGCTTCCACCAAGAAGGTTGGATTCCACAGGAGAGCATGATCCTTGTTAAAAATAGAGGGAAGACTGAAGTTTGGGATTAGCATTGGGGAAACATAGCATGGAGCTCTGTTGTTCTACAACTTCTCCAAACATACCTTTTATAAAACACCAGCCAGTGGAAATGGAGAGAAAGAAACTGGAAAAAAGGGAAATGGATGGAGGAGGGGCCTATGATGTGCTGGTGTGGAAAGAGTGTGTGAGGGAGGAATTTCATTTGGACTAAACCATTTCTCAAGGCTAAACAACCTTTCTGCCTGCAACACTCCTTGCACTAGAATCTCTGCAGTATATATGCTGGCCCTCTGGCTTGACAATACACAAGCACACTCACGTATTCCATATTAGTTTATTTTAGAAATATGGATTCTGCTGTCTTGTCTCTGAATGGCTTTGATTATTTCTCATTGTATAGATTTGCTGTTACTAAGGAAACCAAACTAACATGTGTGGGTGTGTGTGTGGAGTGGGTCACCAGAAAACGCTCAAGGTCTCAGGACAGCCAGTGTTGAACAAGGTTTGGGGTCTAGCCTGTGCTGTAAATAGCCAGGGGGGAGGAGGAGACAGTAAAGAGAGGTTGTCTTATATTTAAAGGTTGGACATAAATGTCAAACAAAATGTCTGTCCACCATCTTGATGACCAGCAACAAACTATATATTAGGAATAAAGCACTACACCAGACTTTCACTGGAACAGCCAGGGGTATATCCATCAAGCCTAAGCCGTGGCTATGCAGAAATGGTTTTATAAGGACATTTTATCTAAGTGTTACAGTGTTTTATAAAGGCATAGGTTTCGATGGCCCCGTTGTGTGGATACAGATGTTTGCCATAGAAACCGCAGACTATTTGTGGCATGTTACATTATGCTACGGTACGTTATGTTGCGGTAAGATACATCAAACCAAAGAAGAGATTTTTTCCTGTTCTTTTCCCAACAATTTTGTTGTTGGCAATCCAATCACAAGGGGGCATCTCTGAGTAGGTTTAAAGTCAAGATGAAACAGCATTGAAAAAACATTGATTGATGGCTTAAACTTCACCTTCTCATTGCGTTCAGACCAAATGCAGTGATTACTTGCCTGTTTACGTACCTACCTGCGTGTAAAAAAAAAAAATATCTTTATTGTTTTTCTTCTTTAACAATAAATGAACATAAATATTACATGTGTATGGGGTTTAATATTGGCCAAACAATCAAAACTAATTCTCCTATGGTTTAAAGGAAGACAATTCACAATTGTTAAAACACTTTTCTTGAAACGGTCACCCATTTTCTCAAAACTGTAAACACAAAACCAAATCTTCAAACAAAATTTCCCAAAGCTCTGACTCTTCTGGCAAAATCAAACACTCGCCCCTAAACCATTTAACCTGTGCTCAAAATCAAACAATGCTTTCAGATCATAAACACATAAACATATAATGTTTATATATATCAATATATAAACATTATGGAGAAATCATTAGACACAACACAAAAAAATGGAGAACACAGCATCCAGGGCATATAGTTACAAAATGTGTTCATGTGAACACTGTAAATGCATTTAGCAAAAAATAAAATATTACAGAAACCATCACAACTTAGTACTGTCAACAAAGAAACAACGGGGTAAAAACCCTCTGGTGTGCCGGATCCAGCCTTGAAAACACTCCACACCTAGGAGATTTACCCTGGTATATGGGTTTTGGTCATAGACTTTCAACCGCCACTCAGAGAAAAAATCTATAATTGGGTTGAGAAAAGGGCTGTATGGTGGAAGGCAAACATTTACAGTAAAAAATGCTGATTGATGTTGAACTATTCTTGTATACGGATACCACGGTAAAAGCTGACATTGTCCCAAACCACCATTAAAAACAAGTGTGAACAATTTTGAGTCATTTGAATTACAGATAACAACTGTGTTGTAGTTGTGTTTACTGTTTGCCGCCTGTGTTTACCATTTTGCAGTAAGCTTTTTATATGCCTTTTTCATTTTGTTCTTTACAAACTCCGTGTACTAAAATAAAAGCACTATCAAAAAAGCCAACTAAAATAAAGCATAAATTTTAATTAATTTTAATAAACATTACATTCACTCTTTGCTCTTGTCGATCAGGTTGCATTTTCAGCATCCCACATAGATGTTTTCCCTCACAATATCGTAAGGAAAATATCTCCTTGCATGGCACATTACAAGGTTTAACTGTTATGCATGAATTAGGACTGATTGATGGTTGAACTTTGGCGCAAATACAATTTGCACATAATGAGAAGAGGTTCACAGTTATGGGAAGGATTTGTATCAATTGAGACCAAATTTTGGACATGATTTGTTCACCTAAGAAATGTGCTTGGCAGTGTATGAAAGCAATGTAAAATGTATTTCTGTTTTGCAAAAAGAACACTGTTTTGCTTGTGATGATGTTGCTTATGATGGAGATTACATTTATGCGTTTTTATTAATTTTTTAATACATTAAGATTAATGTATTAGAAACTGAAAAAACAGTAAGGAACTGATTGCCCTAAGTATATGAATTAGCATTACTTCCAAAATGAGCATTTGACGTTTCTCGACATTGTGTTACAGTAACAGGTTTGCAGAATTTAATCATTTCAGGGAATCAGTTTTATATTCTGCTAATTCAGTTGGCAGAATTGACAAAATCCTCCGTGGCAATAGTTAGAGACAGATCGCTATAATTTATCAGTTAATCTAGCTGTCTAACATGATTAAAACATTTACACAGAACAGCAACTTAATCTATGGTTTGTAAACACAAAGCTATTGAAAGTTAGTAACCCACTGGCTTAATCTAATCTATCAAATCTAATCAGGTATAATTACCATGTAATTCACTAAGCTTTCTCAATGCTTAATGCACTTAGCCGATTGTTGTGATCGCCACACTGTTTGTCCTTTCTGAAGGGATACTTTACTGTAAATACTTGGAACAAACACAGTGGGCAACATGTGGAGGGGTAGACAGAACAAGGACAGCCTAGATGTTAATTATGCCCTGTCCGGTGTCATGTTTCACACAGCCCATCTGAAAATAAATGACAACTGCTTGTGCCACTAGATCAGTGAGAGGGAGAGGGAGAGAGAGAGAGGGAGGGAGAGGGAGAGGGAGAGGGAGAGGGAGAGGGAGAGGGAGAGGGGGAGGGAGGGAGGGAGGGAGGGAGGGAGGGAGGGAGGGAGGGAGAGAGAGAGAGAGAGAGAGAGAGAGAGAGAGAGAGAGAGAGAGAGAGAGAGAGAGAGAGAGAGGAGAGAGAGAGAGAGAGAGAGAGAGAGAGAGAGAGAGAGAGAGAGAGGAGAGAGAGAGAGAGAAGAGAGAGAGAGAGAGAGAGAGAGAGAGAGAAGAGAGAGAGAGAGAGAGAAGAGAGAGAGGAGAGAGAGAGAGAAGAGAGAAGAGAGAGAGAGAGAGAGAGAGGAGAGAGAGAGAGAGAGAGAGAGAGAGAGAGAGGGAGAGGGAGAGGGGAGGGAGAGGGAGAGGAGAGGGAGAGGGAGAGGGTGAGGGAGAGGGAGAGGGAGAGGGAGAGGAGAGGAGAGGAGAGGGAGAGGGAGAGGGAGAGGGAGAGGAGAGGGAGAGGGAGAGGGAGAGGGAGAGAGAGAGAGAGAGAGAGAGAGAGCAGATATTGGCTCAGTATTTCACATCAGTATGTTGGCACAGAGCATCACTGCTAATTGTCTTTTCTCTTTCTGTATATCCCTTCTCTTCTCTCTTGTTTACCATGATCCCATTCTCAATCGGTCTGTTGTCTCCAGCAAGAGGAATCTGACGTTATGGCCTCTTCATCTTCTTCCCTCTGCCGCATCATCCTTCTCTACCTGCTCCCCTCCTGTAGTTGGCTGACTGCTCTGGGACTTTCACCCATGGACAGCATGACATCATCAGGTAGGTCACTGCTAATCTCAAACACAAATATGTATGTTTGTTCACACACACCCTCATGCACAATACACAAATGTGCATCGGGTGGCACTCTCATTTCTGACCAATAATTGTTTCACAGCTCATCACATTTACATTTACATTTATTCATTTAGCAGATGCTTTTATCCAAAGCGACTTCCAAGAGAGAGCTTTACAAAGTGCATAGGTCACTGATCATAACAACGAGATAGCCACAAAACATTGCGAGTAGCCAAAACATGAAGCACACATTGTGAACAACCAAAATAAGTGCCAAAGGGAAGAACCATGAGAGCATGTAGTTAAACAAGTTACAATTAAACAACATGAGCTGCTATAAGTGCAAGTGTACCTGTGGAAAAAAAGCAAGCAACAATAATAAACAATATATCACAGCGAGTACAAAAATTTAAGTCAGTTACCACTAACCACAAGAGCAACAAGTCTCTAAGCAAGAGTCATTGTGATCCTTGAGGAAACTAACATCGGGTCAAGCGAACCATTCCTAAGTACCGTTGTACTCCCGGAACAAGTGCGTCTTGAGCCTTTTCTTGAAGGTGGAGAGACAGTCAGTGTCTCTGATGGAAGTGGGGAGTTGATTCCACCACTGGGGGGCCAGACAGGAGAAGAGCTTGTGTTGGGACCGGGCGGTCTTGAGCGGTGGGACCACCAGGCGGTTGTCTGAAGAAGACCGTAGGTGACGGGTGGGGGTGTAGGGCTGCAGGAGAGACTTGATGTAGACGGGTGCAGTCCCGTTCACTGCTCGGAAGGTCAATACCAGGGTCTTGAATCTGATACGGGCCATGATAGGTAGCCAGTGGAGAGAGATGAGGAGCGGGGTAACATGGGAGCGTCTGGGTAGATTGTAGACCAGGCGGGCCGCTGCGTTCTGAATCCTCTGAAGAGGGCGGGTTGCACATGCTGGGAGACCAGCGAGCAGCGAGTTGCAATAATCCAACTTGGAGAGGACAAGTGCTTGGACTAGCAGCTGGGTGGAGTGCTCAGACAGGTATCTCCTGATCTTCCGGATGTTGTAGAGGGTGAATCTACACGACCGGGAGACCGCAGCAATGTGGGCCGTGAGGGAGAGCTCGTCGTCCATGGTAACCCCAAGGTTCCTGGCACATTGACATTATCTGCTTTTGCTCTTTCTATAGTTTTAAATGTGGCATTAGGAGTTAGATTATAATACCCATCATATCGCAACAAATGTCTGTCAAAGAAGTCTGTATTTGCCAAGAGGACTGGGTCAGTGTTGGGCAAATCTCCCCCTTTCTCAAGTCAAACAGACCACAGATCAATACAACTGTGGAGGGTAAATATTGGACTCAGTCTGAGTCAAAGTCCATGGACAGGATGGAAGGAAAGATAGTGGTAGGGTGGGATTGGTGCAATAGAAAGAGGGAGGAACGGGAGGAACAGATTGATGGTTCGAGGGCCCACGTGTGCACTTGGGAGGAAACCACAAGAATCAAGAACGCTGTGTTGGAATGGAGAGCGGCTAAATTTGGTTTGAATGAGGGACACTCCAGAATTTAAAATGGATTAGTTTTGGCTTGCCACATAGTTTTAGGAATGTTGCTGTTGTTCTCAGGGTGTGTGCAGTATGTGTCTGGACAGTATGTGTGTGTGTGTATTTGTGCATGTGCTTGTGTTGTAGGACAGTGACCCATGTCTGGTTAATTCAGGACTAAAAGATCTGACCTCCTAGGGACTGGCTCCACCAGTGTTTGAGGGTGCATGGATTATGCAGTCATGAAAGCACTTCCTAATGTACTAAGACGTGGGCCCCTCCTGGCACTTTGAGGATTTATGGTGTTGGCAGTGGATCAGAACCTCTCCAGACTGTGACCTGTGGTTTAGAGGTTGCTTATAAGCATGGGCTAGCTGGAGAGAAAATGAGAGTCAATTAATAAGAGAGGCCAAGGGATGAAAGAAGAAGGGAGAGAGGTGGGGGTGATAGGAAATATATAAAAAAATATTTGTTGGTTGTCTTTTGTGCAGTTGTGGCTTGGCCTAAGTATGTCTACACATAACTGAATCGCAAATGGTTAGGCATAGATCCAAGAACCTTACCCCTAAGATCTTTTACCAACCTGGCTGTCTGAGAGCCTCTGTCTGTCGTTTTTATCTTCACCAGGTTTGCAGAACCTCATGATTATTATTCAGGCCTCAGTAGCCATGTTGACCCAGTGTCTTCAAATAAACTGTCTACCTCCCTTTCCAGACTATTTTTATTGGTTACCAACCAAGCCCGTGGAATAGCCAACTGGCCCACTCTTCCTCAACAACCATGACACATATGTATACAAAGAAGAGCTGCTGATAGAGAAAATAAACGCCCCTTGCAGGCCTCTTGTGCAGTCTCACTTACCCAACCCGTTTGTAGACCGTAGTCGATATATGAATATTTCACATCGACTCTTACTCTCACCATAACCCCTTACAAGACCTTAGTGAAAGCAATAACATGTTAAATGAAAAAAGCCTGGGCAGTTAGCAGGAAAGCCCTAGGTTTGTAAGGAGTCATAACATCCAGCCTTAGGACATCAGAACTCAGTCATGGAACCCTGGAAAGTTTATTAAAGAAATCATCCTCCTTCCCTCCATGTTTTCTTTCTATCCTCCTTCCCTCCCTTTCTTTCCTCCTTCATTCCTTCCGTTCGGCATTTCTTGTTTTCTCCATCTCCCTGAAAATGACTCGTATGACAGGACTTAATTGGTAAAAGCTGTGTAGGAGTTCACATACTTAACCCTGTTCACCATCAGGGGTGGTACACTGAATGATAACTAAGACTTCCTTGCATTACAGTAATACTCACTGTCTTGTAAAAGAAATACTCAGACTAAAATCTATTTGTTGTCGAATTGTTTATGTCCAATTGTCTGTCTTGAGTTTCGAGATAAATATATGCTTGATGTTTTCAAGATGTGGTCTGGTTGGTTGTTTCTCACAGACGACCGTGGTATGAAGCCGAATATGTACCATTGTTCTATCTTTTCTTCTACTCAGTTTTTTAGGCCCTCTTCATATAACCTTGGCCATGAGATCTGGCTTCTTTCTCTTTCCAAATGACAATAATCACCTTTGAGTAGGCACAATTTAAAAACGTTATTTTGTCACGTTTGCCTTGTAATTGATTTAATTCATTTGCAATGTTATGATTGTTTTCTTTTTTCTTCATGCTTTATTAGACAGATTTTAAGTGTGACGGGAAAGGAAAGGAGAGAGAGAGGGAAAGACATGCAGCAAACAGCCAAAGATGGATTTGATCCCTGGCCCCCATTTGCAATGTTATTAAAGTTAATCTTCATTTAACTTTACTTTGACAATTCTTGCTCTAATTTCTCCAATAAAGTCAAATAACAGTGATTTGAGTATATTTTGTATAATAATAATAATTAGGCTACACTGTCCAGTTTACCCCTGTTCCATTAGACCAGGTCCTTCCTATAGGCGACATAGGCAGCCGCCTAGGGCGGCATGAAATGGGGGCGGCAATTGCATCCCAAGTGCATCCATTACACGACATTCATTCACTTATTTAACTATTATAAGTCCATCTAATGGCAATTCAGTATGCATAAGCCACTTTATCTCAGTATCCGATTGCACTATGTTGACCATTCACGCTGCGCATTCTATTCTTATTTTTATATATTTTTTATTTTATATTTAAATTGTTGTATTCTTAGATTGTTTAGTTCTTAGAAATAGTTAAACTTTTGTACTTTTACTTAATTTAAGATCTGTATATGTTTAGTGTTTTGCACCTCCCTGCCACAGTAAATTCCGTGTTTGTATAACATACATGGCGAATAAACCTGATTCTGATTCTGATTCTGATTAATTAACCCTCCCGCACTACCAGCAGGGGGCGCCAACCGCGCCAAGTCATGTGTCCGTGTTGTGGTTGGCGGGCGGCGCCCCAATTTGCCTAGGGCACCAAATGTGCTAGGACCGGCACTGTATCAGACCAAGGGGCACTTTTAGTTGTGTGGCCTGTATAAAAACCCTACCATTCATTACAGTTTAGCAGTGAAAGTTACAATCTCATTTGCCATCTTTGGGGTTCAAACTAGGATCCTCTGACTGACGCACACATTGACTACCTTTCATAAACACCCTTTTAGTCTTGCTAACCGAAACAAAGGATGTAGCGAAATATCATTCACCTAACAAATCATCAGAGGCAGGTGGCTTGTGTGCCATTAATAAGTGCATGAGTAGAGACAAAGGGCAAAATATTGCTGCTGCTTTAGTCACCGTTTTAGTCAGCAGCTGTCAAATTAGTCACTGAGCATTTTATTTTTTCATGCCACCTAAGGTGCATTTGCATAGATTTCACCAAAAGTGTTATAATTCCAGCATAATTTTGGCATATATCGTTTTCCGCATTTTTGCATGTAATTTATCATTTGAGTTTGCCAGTTGTAGCTGACCAATTCATTTTAAGTAAGTTAAAAAACTTCTATACTCAATTAGGTCCAATGGTTAATTGTAAATTTGTAGCTGACCAATTCGTTTACACCAGAGCCTTAGCTGTTACCACTGTGCCTTTGCAGATCCTTGCTCCTATTCAAAGCATTGCTTCGTTGCCTTTTTATTATTATAGTAGTGCATGTAAATCGATCCATCCCCCCTTACCCAATTTGTACATTATTACGCAATTACGTCCAATGGTTAATTGTACATTTATAGCTGGCGGAATCCAGTTTGCAAAGAGCTAAGTCAGTAGCAAAGAAAAGTACTACCAAGGGATCTGTGGCAAGTTAATGTTATACTTAGAACAAAGCTGTGTGCTGATGGACTTTTAGAAACAATGAGTGATTTTCTTGTCACTGCTTCTAGTTAAAGTGACCCAACAAATGGAACATCCTCTTAAGTCCTCAGCAGTCCATCGATTATGTTTTTTGGCAATGACAACTTAGCCTCTATATGTCTCTGTCGGTCTATATGTACTATACACACACACACACACACACACACAGCATATGGTAAATAATATGTTGACACCGCTCAGTATACACCTGCTTGTTGAACCTCTCATTTCAAAATCATGGGCGTTATTTTGGAGTTGGTTCCCACTTTGTTTCTATAATTGCCTTTGTTCTTTTGGGAAAGATTTCCAAAAGACATTGGAACATTTATGCTGGATTTGCTTCCATTTAGCCACAAGAGCATTTGAGAGGTTTGGTGCTGATGTTGGGTGATTAGACTTGGCTTTCAGATGGTGTTAGAATTGATCCCTAATTAGTTTGATAATTGTGTTTAGGTCAGGGATCTGTGCAGGCCAGTCAAGTGATTCTAAACCAAACTCAACAAAAAAAAAGTCTATCATGCTTTGTGCATGGGGGCATTATCAAGTCAAAACAGGAAACGGTATTTCCAAATTATTGCCACTCGAATGTCTCAAATTACAATGAATATTTCCATCAGTAAAACTAACAAAACCATGAAATACAGCATGATGACACACATACTGCCAAACACATGTAGTTGCAGTAGTTACCAGGCCTATAATGGGATAATTATGTCAACAGTCTACAGCGCATTACACATCAAATCGCATTTTTTAGTTGATGGCTCAGTCAAGAGATATCACAGTTTATTTTATGCTACCTAAACAATGACAAATGCAATGCATTGTAAATAATTTTTTTCTGAAGGAACAGAACAGCAAACACATTCTGCATTGGCACACGTAGCCTTTCAGATTTCAATCACAGTTGGGAGTGTTTCCAATTTCTGTTTGCGTGTTTACATGTGCTTTTAGATGTGTGCAACGTGTTCTTGACTCAACTCTGTGATGTAGAAATCAGTAAAAGGAGAGCGGGGAGCAGAAATCAATAGTACCTTCAGACACGTATTTATTGCTGCGCCAAAGATAGGGTCTGGATGAGACTGAGGAGAGGAGTAGTGGTCAAGAGGAGGGTGATGAAGGAAGGAGGCAGCAAAGAGAATACCCTCCGGGGCTGGGAAAGAGGGAGGAGTTAAGGTGTACGGTACATGGAAGAGCAACACGAGTGTATAAGGAGTGAGGGATGGGGGGGGGGTAATGAGGTTTAAGTGGGGGGGGAGGGGGGAGGGGGTGAGATATGATATTAAACCTAATCATTTCTTTCAAAAGAAGATACATTGAATTCAATTCAGATTGTGTGTAGGCTTCACAGCACAACTTTGGATAGTAACACAGATTTTGTTATTCTAGTCTGTACTCTAGCATTTGAGTTGTCAGGATACAGTGACAATGAGATTAAAGTGTCCATTTAAGAGTAGAGTCTGGTCCAGAGCAGTCTCAAAGAGAAACATTGAAATGCACAGTGTTCGTTGTATTAGCTTGAAGCGTCAGTACCGGGTATTATAATTTTTATAGAGTTATAGACATATATTCACTGCATATAAAGGATATGCGAAGTACTGTAAGATATGATTAGTTTAGTGTACATAATTATAAACTTGACAAGTACTTTTGTTGCCATCAAATTTGAGGATTATGTCTATACAATTCTAAGATACAAGTTATTAAAGAAATTCATTGAAATAACCTCAAATTTAAGTTGACAGTCAGCTATTTAGTGTCATTGTCATTGCACTGTATCCTGTCAAACTCAAACAGTACCAGAGTACCTAACCAAAGGATTAACAAATGTGTTGTTGGCAAAGAACTTTGTATGTCTGCTCATTATATGGACACCTAGTCAAAAATGATGATGAGCATTCATTTGCGGTTGACAAATGCTTTGTTTCTGTAATTGCCTCCAACCTTCTAGTTGTGCTTTGATGCCAGATTTCAGCCATAAGAGCATATACCGGTAGGTTGGGAACTGAAGGAAATCTTCATGCTAAAACATTACCAATCACTTTCGAGAAAATTTTGTGGCAACAGCTCAGGGAAGACTGTTTCCTGTTTTGGCTTGATGATTGCCTTGTGCATAAGGCGAGGTACATATAGGAATGGTTGGTTGAGTTTGTTGCGGAAGAACTTGACTGGCCTTCACAGTCAAACAAATTCTTCCTCAATGTTCCAACATCTAATTGGAAAGCCTCACAGAACAGTAGGTGAAGTTATAGCAGCAATGTGGGGGACAACAGTCTCCATAATTTTGAAATGAGATGTTCAAGAAGCAGGTGTCAGCATACTTTTGGCATAAGTGTAATTGTAAAAAGAAAAACAAGGTTATGTGGAGTCGCCACTATTTAAACAGAAAACTACCAAGACTCTTTGTAAATTGGTTCCAGCTGTTTCATCGTATAAATACAAATTAATAGTGTAGATAAATTAATGCAAGTAAAATCATGAGATTCAAAATTTCTCTTTCTACCACCTCGCCTTTTCTTTCTCTCGCTCTCTTTTGTGCCCACACTCAGATCCCTTTCTCCGGGGCCCTCACTTCACCTCCTGTAAGTCCAATGAGCAAGAGACGTTCCGATGTTGGTGGAGCTCTGGAAGTTTCCAGAACCTCTCAGAACCTGGAGCTCTTCGAGTCTTCTACCTAAAGAAGAGCAAGTGAGTGTGTGCATGTGCAAATGTTCCTAATTTAGGTTTTGATCTCACCCACAATTTGTGAAATACATTTTTCCACATCCTCTCTGCCTACCTTCTATTCCTTCAATCTCTGTTCCTTTTCTATTCTATTCCCCCTATTCCTCAGATCCATGTCCAGTGAGTGGAGGGAGTGTCCTGAGTACTCCTCCTCAGTGGAGAATGAGTGCTACTTCAACAAGAACCACACTTCCATCTGGACCAACTACTGTGTGGAGCTGCGCTCCCAGAACCAGAACATCACCTATGACCAATTTTGCTTCTCTGTGGAGAATATTGGTGAGGCCCATTACTGAACCAGAGAGTGTTGTTATAAGGGCTCCCATCTGGAGCCTATTTCATGAGCAGTAAATATTCTTGTTAACTGTGGTGGTCATTCAGGTCTGTATATGGAATAGTGGAAAGATTATGACAAGGGTGGATGGATGGATGGATGGATGGGCGGGCAACCAGATGTTGATATTCTTCCCTTTGCCCTCTGATAGTGCACCCTGACCCCCCTGTGAGACTGAACTGGACTCTGCTGAACGTGAGCCTCTCAGACCTGCACTATGACATTATGATGAGCTGGGACCCTCCACCTTCGGCTGATGTCAAACTAGGCTGGATGAAACTGGTCTACGAAGTCCAGTACAGAATGAAAAAGAGCACACACTGGGATGCGGTAAATGATACACAAGCAGACACCAACACTCGCACACAATTTCTGGTACCAACATTCTAAGTCTTCATATTTCCCTCCAGTTGGATGTTGACAGGTACACCCAGCAGACTGTCTATGGCCTTCACACAGAAGATGAGTACGAGGTGCGCGTGCGCTGCAAGACGCTGGCATCCACACACTTCGGGGACTTCAGTGACTCTGTCTTTGTGTATGTGCCAGGAGGTTCCAGCAAAGGTAAGTTGTCAGGAAGTGAGCTAATGGACAAGGGACAGAGTCTGTTTACATAGTGATCTGACAAGTAAAATGTGATTGTTAAGGAAGGGATTGTGGTGAGGCAAACTGTGAGTCCATACTAAAGAGGGCATTATGCATAACGTTGTTCTGAAATGATTAATGAAGAGGATATTGACTTTCTCTCTTAGAGTCCTCGTTTCCAGTTACGCTGGTCCTCATCTTTGGGGTTGTGGGCGCGATTACACTCTTTATGCTTATTGTCTTCTCTCAACAGCAGAGGTAAGCACTCTCACACTCACACTCACACACACACACACACACTCACACACACACACACACACACACACACACACACACACACACCAACCAACCATCCAAACAGAAAATATATTATATCATCATTGTCAAAATATGTTCCTCCTCCCCTTTCAGACTGATGGTGATTCTACTGCCCCCTGTTCCAGAACCCAAAATCAAAGGGATAGACCCAGAACTACTTAAGGTACTACATCACAGATCAATTGTGTGTGTGTTTGTATGAGAGAGACAAAGAGAAAGAAAAGGAGACAGAGAGAGCAAAATACAACTGACAATGCAGTATTCTTGTTTGATACTATCACCTAAAGCAGCCAAAAATACAGTATATGGTGACATGTGCTGGTAAAAAGGTCTGCACATCATCAATCTTGAAATCGCCCTAAGATTATTTATTTTTTACCACTTTTCTTTTTTTCATATTGTGAAAGTTAAGAGTTTTGAAGAAGTCACTCAATATAACAGACAACATTTTTAGGGTAACTGGATACTCATAATTTGTCATGCAGAGAATCGATAGCCATGTATTTGTATGTCTTCCTTAGCGAAACTGTTGTTAGCTATGTTAGCTAGCACAGTTGCAACAGCGATGTCCATATGGTTGGGGTGGAGTTAACCACTGTTCCCACCCCATTGCCTGCCAGTAGAAAGTGAAAAAATGCAAATTCTTTCAAGGAGATTCTCTCCGCTAGTTGATTTAAGAGGTACCAACATTCAAATAAGCAAATCTCCTTCCAATATTTTCAGATTGAATGCATGATACATATTTATGATACCTAATTTGAAAGCTTACAATCTGCACTTTCATGATCTGAAAAACAGAAAAATTACCATCACCTTGATGTGTACTAAAATACCAGCACCTGTCACATATGTCATATTGCCATTCAATCAGTAATTGTCAAGTGTTGTACAACTTTTAACCAGAATGTCCTGTGTTTTATAAAAACAAAAACAAACACTGTTTACAAGTTAAGGTAAACAATAATGACAGCAATATCAGATGGGTTATGAAGGCTTTGCCATTGTGTTTCTGGCGGTTTCTGTCAGTCTCTCATCACCTTGATCCCACCAGAAAGGGAAACTGGAGGAGCTGAACTTCATCCTGAGTGGCGGGGGTATGGGCGGGCTCCACTCGTACTCTCAGGATCTCTACCAGGATGACCCCTGGGTGGAGTTCATCGAGGTGGACTGGAAGTCTGAGCTCGAGGAAAAAGAGGACAATCAGAGCTCTGACACCGAGCGTCTACTGGCGTCACCCTACCCAAGCCACCACACTCACCTGGGCTGCACACACACCCTCAGGTACGCTCTCGGTTCAGTGGTATTCAGATGTTCGGTTTGTTTGATGGTAATTTGCGCATGGTGTCATCTGCTCGCTATGTAATGATACGTTTCTCTCTCTCAATCCTCTCAGTATCCCTGATGATGACTCTGGTCGAGCTAGCTGCTACGAGCCAGACCTTGCTGAGCCGGGGGCTCTATTGTTGATGTCTACCCTTCTGTCCAGCCAACTCCACAAAGGTGAGCCCCTTCTGGGTAACCAAAGTTGGGTGAAAACCCAGAACCGGGAGGTTCCAGTTTTTGGCCAGGCTCCAGAAGTCCAGATTCAACTGGAAGAGACTCAGAGCTGCGTCAACGTGGATTTCTACGCTCAGGTGAGTGATATTACTCCCGCTGGAGGGGTGATGCTTTCCCCTGGTCAACAACCACGTTCCCAAGAGAACAGCACCATCACGGAGCAGAGCAGGAAAGTTAAAGAGGAGAAATGCGAAGAAGAGAGTGAAGCTGAGGAGTGGAGGAAGAGGGTGAAGCAGCTGTTGGTGTTACATCCTGAGGGAGGGGGCTACACCACGGAAAGTAGTGCCCGCCACGTCAACACCCCCATCCCCCCTTTACCCAGAGAGGAGTACCAAACTGTGCCCCCCCAGTCCCTGGAGACCACATTTCAGCAGGGGGTCTTCTTGCACCCTGGTGCAGTGGTAGGGGAGTACCAGTCCCCCTACATCGTCCCTGAGTCTCCGCCAGCCTTGTTCCTCCCCCCTGTTTCGGACTACACTGTGGTACAGGATGTTGACTGCCAGCACAGCCTACTCCTCAACCCTCACTCATCCCAGACTCCCCCACTTGGCCCCCCTCAGCACCCGACAAAATCCATCCCCACCATACCCATTGACTACCTCTCTCCAGACCTGCTGAGAGAAACTACATCTCCCATGATAACTGGGGGTTTTGTAGGGAGTAACTCATAATCACAAACAGACTGATTGTACATGAGCGCTGCTGCAAGCCAAATATGTCACAACATGACTAAACCGCATGAGTGAAACCCACACAGTTTGTGAGGGAAGATGCAGTAAGGAATTTTGTGAAAATAGAATTTGAAAGTTAGTTTCTGTCGGTACTTTCGAAGTTGAAATGTAACAGATCAAATGTTGTCAGAGAACGCTTTTTAAAGGCTTGAGGGATTAAAAGTGAAACTTATTTTAAACGCACCCTATCAAAACAAACTTTCAAATCTAGCTTTTCTACACACTTCTTCACCCATCCAGCACAAAAGCCAACCGACAAGTCGTGGCTGACTGAAGCTTTATGCACAATATCTGTTCCTTGGTGCCATTTTACTCTGCCTTAACTCTTCTTAAGAACATTATGATTTGAACAAACTACGTCTATATTAGCTCATTTTCTCACAATATTTTGATGAAGTCATATTGTACAAGTTGAAGAAGGCAGCAGTACAGTCTGCAATTATAAAGGAAAACTTTCTTTCTATACTCTCAAGAATGGTAGCTGTGGCTCTTGTATACCAACAGACTCTTCATTATAACTAAGGCGCTGTTTTCTATGCTCCTTCATACGGTACATTAATTATCTTCTGATGCTGTCCTCCAGTGAGGACCTGACGCAGGAATAAGAGCCATGAGACAGCATGTTGTTCACGCCACAGTGAGTTCAGTTGCAGAAATGAACTGATAGCATGATCAAACAACAGTTATCTCTCTAGCAGCAAGAGGGAGGAGCCATCTGTAAATGGTTTCTATAAAATAGCCTTAATTACCTTTGACTTTACTTTTCTTGTGTGGAGGGACAATAACTGGAAACATGCTACGTATTTAAAGGGTCCTCTCAGTTCCTTACGTGAACTTTGTACGCTATTAGTGCATATGCTTATGTAAATGTCTGCCTTTTTTCAGTTAGGCTACTCTACTGTGCTTGAGCAAATACCAAGTACGTATGAAAAGTGGAAGACTAGTAGACATAGCTTGTACATTACCCCACCCTTACAAGCAACCCAACACAAACAGCACACACATTCAATGAATCAAAACCTTGCAAAGAACAATGACTGTCAAATCAACACATTAAGCCAATAATAGAATCAGAACAACATTGTCATTACACAGGAGCTGCTATGCAGTTACACTTCATTATGGTTTAGAGGTACAAGTTATTACAGATTGATCTTGTTTTATTAACACAACCTTCAACTGCCCTCTACCATGTCCACTTATCCCTTGCGCCCTTCCCGCATACTTTTCCTTCTTATACTTTAGTAAAAATCTATACCGCTAACAATTAATACCACTTAATTGCATAGCGATTCCCATGTACGTTCAATGTTTTAGATATTGCTATGCAGTTCCATGTAGGTAATGTAACCTTAATGTAAAGTGTTGCCATGAATTCTACTAGATCACAGAGGTGTTTTGTATTGTACATAGACTAAGTTGTATCGCGACGGGGACGATGCCAGGCATGAAGAGCAGGAGACAGTACCTTGTCAATGCATTATGAGCACACACAACGCATTATGAGGACTGAAACAATTAACACAATAACCATGTGTTAATTACCTTTCATCCTTTATAAGAAGACCTCGATACCATCAAACAGCTACAAATAAGCTTTATTATTATTTCATAGGCTGCATTAGAAACTCTCCCGTTACAATGCCTGTTTTTAAAGAACGATTCAAAAAGTGAAATATAGATCTTTGTCATGTTACTGCTTGATGAGATTTTCGTCGTCATGCTTCTGTGGAGTAATGTGGTAGGTCATTCTGAACCCTCTGTGGCAACAGTTCATATACGCTTGGGAAATTTACATTACATTTACATTTAGTCATTTAGCAGACGCTCTTATCCAGAGCGACTTACAGTAAGTACAGGGACATTCTCCCGAGGCAAGTAGGGTGAAATGCCTTGCCCAAGGACACAACGTCATTAGGCACGGCAGGGATTCCAACCGGGAATCGAACCGGCAACCTTCTGATTACTACCCCGATTCTCTAACCGCTCAGCCACCAGACTCCCGAAATGAGGATATGCAGAAGCATTATGAGATACTATGTATCACACAGCACGTCATTACAGAGGCTCGCTTGCTCCCATTGAGAAACCTCTTTATGATCTTCGGCCTGTGCTGTAATCATTATGTTATTCAACTAGAAATGTCTTAACTCTATTAGTGCCCTAAAGTACGTGTACGTCTGCATAAATATTTGGTTACTAATTCAAACATTGTACTGCTTGCTTGATTAGTACATGTTTCTATTTGCATTAAGCCTTACCAGATGTAGGCCAATTTTCAGGAGAGTTTGCAAAGTATGCGGTGATATGTAATGCATAAAGACCTAATTCTACCGTGTCATGTCAAATATGTATAATCTATCTGCAATGTTTTGAAGCCTAACTAATGTTAGCCTTAGATTTCTCTCAGTGTATACAGTAAATTAAGATATATTATTTAGAGAAACACTGCTAAGAATAGGCTTCAGTTGTTTATTTTGTAATTGTGTATGTCTGCAGACTGGAAGGATTATGCATGGAAACCAGGCATATTGTTTTTACATACTGAAACTGAATGATGAGACTCAGATAGTTTCCAAGGTTACAGATAGAAGAAATGGAATGTTTACGTTTGAGTTTTAACAGTATGTTGGTATGAGCGTATGTTAGTCCATTTTTGTTTAAACTTTGTAATCTTACTGACACTTTAAAGCAAGCACTTTTTACAAATCGTATTACATATGAGTGGTGTAGTCCACAATTT
Organism: Osmerus eperlanus; assembly: GCF_963692335.1. Taxonomy (NCBI): domain Eukaryota; kingdom Metazoa; phylum Chordata; class Actinopteri; order Osmeriformes; family Osmeridae; genus Osmerus; species Osmerus eperlanus. Next base: position 6,786,522 of record NC_085045.1, on the reverse strand, counting down.
GTATTACAGACTAAATCAAAACTCTTTAAGCTATTTAATAAAAAATAGGTTCTAACCCTAACCCAATATAAAAATACTCCAACATAATAAGAACTCTGTAATATCAGTATCCTATTAGTGTTAATACGTTCATCTAAGTATTAAAGGCTGTATACACTTTTGATCAGGATTGTTTGAAGGATACACAGTAAAAATATGACATAATGTATGATATATGTATGATTTTTTGTGTAAAAAGTTATATCCCCCAAAGATGTGACCACAGAAGTTTGTCACAGATGGGCTCAAGAGTTTATAAAGAGGTTGAACAGAGGTAATAAAGATGTCTAGACTGCTTTATACCTACACATCTTGATGGATGATAATTATTTTCATTAAGGATGTAGTTGTCCTAGTTTTATCTGTAAATCCATTGTAAGTATTTTCACTTGACAAACACAGTATTATATGTTTCAAATTGTGTTATTGAGGTCAACAGAATAGCCTACTCTTTTCTGATCTGATATGGGTAGTCCCTTCAAATGTGCTTCTTCCACACATCATGTGCAAATCTGAACTGTGCTAAACCAGATTGTTTCTGTTGAAGTATTCATTTGCAGCCAGACACATTAATGTGCCCTGAGTAGACAAGCTAGTTATGCTCTAAAAAGCTTAGTTGCATTTGGTAAGGATCAGTAGTCAAAAAAAATATCAAGCTATATTTCATGGTTTTATGTTGTTTTTCTTGACAATCAAGCATTTGTTTTTGTTTTTTGTCAAGTTACTTTCAAAAAAGTCAAACAATAAATATGTATATTTAGACACCCTTTTGCCTGTTATCAATCATTGCTTAATATATGTTTACAATCCCAAATGTAAATTGTTCAATAATGATTTGTTTCTATGTACAAAACTAATGCAGGCCTGCTTATAACTGTTTCTCCTTAACCCTTGTGCTGCCTTCGGGTCACATGACCCAAAGGTTCATAACGAACCATCGTTGTATTTAGACAATTTTACCCAATACAAAAACAAATAAAAATAATTTTCTTTTAACCTTCGCAATGTGGGGGGTCTGAGACAGCCCAACGGTTAAAAGAAAATGCTTCACTTTGTTTTTGTATGCGGTAAAGTTGTCGCAATACGACGGTGGGTCACAATGACTGATGGGTCAGAATGACCCGAAGATAACACAAGGGTTAAGTTCATAGTGGTGCATTTAGTGTTCTTCTCTGTAATTATTTAATATGCTGAAAGAAGAACAACAACATGATTCACTGTGAGAGGCAGTTCTGATCAGTTCTGAATGTACTATGACGGTGGAGACTGTTGATTTGGCAAAGGTCCAGCACAGCATGTGTAGGGCTGCCTCTGTACGTGTCTAAGTAAGAGATCGGTGGAGAGCAATTCAAATGTGTGTGTGTGTGTGTGTCTCTTGCCTTTTCCCCTTTTTGGGACTAAGTGGACTGGGAAGCGCTGAACAAGCAGCTGTGTGTCGGAGGGAAAGCAGATCGGACAATTAGAATGAGCCTGTGTACTGCTCTGCTCTGTGTGTGGTTGATTGGATCAGAGAGCTAGCCACTCACAGACCCTTCGTTTTGGGCCATTGCAGGTAATTACCCATAGGTCTGTGCTCCCGACTATTGGATCTTCAGAACAATTACGCCCACGCCAGCAGCTCATCCGAGCATCATTTATTACCTCAGCCAGCCGATTGACCTTTTAAGATGCTCAGTCTGAATGGCAATTCAGATACATTACAGAGAGCAAGCTTGGGTGATGGGGGTGTTTTTGAAACTATCTTTCAATATTTTTAGATGTAACCTTTTGTTGATTTCACAACAGACTAACTAAAATAGTGTAGGGGGTTTAATAAAAATGAAATCGATATTTAATAACATAGCAAATGAATTACATCAATTACAAAGCAAACGTGTTACAAAGTGAAGACTTTAAATCTTACCTACTCTACCATGATTATTGTAAATCGGAGAGAGAAAGAGTGAGAGGTGAGGAAGGAGTAGGAGAAGCCAGAGCCGAGGAAAAGCCCTCAGGAGATCAAGAATCTAAAGAACAATGCTTCACAATTACACTATTATTTTTAGAACAATCAATCAGACTACATCTTGACCCTTACTTATCAACATAATGCAACAGTAAGTTACACAATGAGGTGAATTAATCAAGTAGAGGCTCTGTCCAGTAACTCCCGATTTTAGCATATGAGAGGTGGGGGCAGGGTGACACCCAGCCTTACAATAGTGGAAGGAGGGGTTCTTATTTTTTTTACATTGACCTTTTTGCAGTTTTTCCCCTCATTTTGTATTTAATTCGTTCGAACTACCCAAATTTCTAATAAACGTTACAATAAAGATGTTCATTCTTTCCAATGGTCATTTACAGTGACAGCTAGATGCCCATCAAGGCCGTAGCCATGGAGTCAACATTGGGGGGGCCGAATTACATTATGATAATTTCGGACAGTGTGCGTGGTTGCCTGTCGTAGCGTAGCACATTTATATTTTTATATCAAAATATTGGGGGGGACATTTTGACCAGATTTGGATATTGGGGGGGATGTGTCCCTGTGAAACTGAAAGTAGAAAAGGAAACAAGGACAGTTGTTATCTATGCTTTTTCTTGACAACAGTAACTCAGGGACATTTTTCTGTCATTGGCTGCAAGACCAAGATGTGGCAGAAAAGGCCTACCTGGCTATGAGCTATTGGGACTTGAGATTCACAAACTTGGAGGGTGACAGTAATTGGATTGCCAAGGTTTATCAATGTAAATCCCAGTTTCCAAAGAGAACATTGGTACCCAGGAAGACAGATGGCCCTATATAAAGGAGACCAAGGGTAAGGAGGTTGAAGTTGACGTTGAGCTCCTGATTGGAAGAAATGCTCCAAAGCAATGGTACCTTGGAAGATTATAAATTATTAGAAACCTTATGCAATACCCTTTTGCGATGGGTGGTGAATGGTCCGATTAACTCTTGCACTCTGCCAAGAGTAATGAGAAGGGAAAGGCTGACTAACTGCCAATCGAATATAAATTGTAGATGTAGATCAACTCCTGGTTCTGCACTATAACCACTTTCCTGAAAAAGAATACGAGGAGAAAAGTGAAATGCCAGTTGAGGATCACATGTTGATGCTGAGTGCATCAAGTTCAGTAACCCTCAAAGATGGACAGTACTACAGCATTTGCCATTAATACTTTGCAACAAGGATGTTTTCCCATATTTTGGACCACATGATATTGTTGATCATTAAAAACATGCAGAAGCTCTCAAAAAGCTGAATCATGGAAACATACAAAATGCATGGAAGAATAAAATGGACATTCAACCCTCACTCTGGAGCCCAAAATGGTGGAGTATGGGACAGACAGATTCAACTAAATTTAGTAAAAAAGATTATCAGTCCTAAAAAAAGCAAATAATGGAAACAGCTTTACAGACGGTCTTGTGTAAGGGGGAAGCTATTCTGAACGACAGACCAAGTACAACAGTGTCAAATGGCCCTCACAACCTTGAGCCCCTTACTCCAAACCCTCTGCTCTCCCTGAAAGCAAGCAAACAATGCTACCTGGACTAGTCAAAAAGGAAATGTGTACTTATGAAGGAAATGGAAGCAAGTGCAATGTATTGCTGACCTATTCTGAAAGAGATGGACAAGGATGCCTTCTCCTCATGCAGGAACGAGACAAATGGAACAATTTCGAGGGAAACTTCACTCCTGGAGACCTTGTCGTCAAGGTCTCCATCCACATCATGGATGAAAAAGCACCAAGGAACTTTAGATTGATGGTGTGGTTAAATCCTTGCCTGAAGCCAATGGTGTCTGGAGTGTCTTAGTTAGGAAGAAGACTAATATCCTGCAGAGGCCTATAAGTAAACTTTGTCTCCTTATAGGGGCAGCTAACTGAAGCTATGTGGTTGCAGAACAACCTATTTTCTGTCCCTTCAGTCTAGTAGAGCTTCCCTTTCTAGTTGGACACACTCATACATCATACAATACCGTGTATGGTATATTGTCTGAATATCAATATATACTGTGAATGCTGTAAATCTTGATACTTTTGTAGGTATGATTTGTTTATTGACTCTTTTGGAAGTAATTGCATGCAGTGCAGTTAACAATTATGTGGTGGAATATAGGGCCAATTGGCAATACAAGTTCTTATTATTAATGTGTAAATCATTTTGAGTGCTTTGGATATGCATTTATGTATAAAGATTATTGAAACAGTTTTTGTCCATTTGTTTAATTAGAATTTGCGTGTATTTATTTCCTCCCATGTATATTTCTCTGGTTATTTGATTGAAAACCGGTAGCCCCTCCTTTTAACTTGCATGAGCGCATATTAGGTAAGCTGCCCTGGGCAGCAGGAAGTCCTTGCTGAAGGTGGTGATGAGACCGTTTTTTGACCACATACGCAAACACACACTGACAACTTTGGTGTAGGCCACCTTGGAAATTCATAATTTTGGATTTCCTAAGATATGTTTTTTTTTGTCTCATGTAGTTTATTATTGCCCTTTATCTGGATCTCTGGAATCACTTTTCTCAGGAATGTAATGTTATGAAACAGCCAGGGCAATGGCTTAAAGTTTGGTTAAAAAAAAGCACTTCACCACATTGTAAAACATAGTGTGGTTGTTGTGGCCTGCATGTATCGCTGCCACAGGTACTGGCTCATTCATTTTTATTGATGATGGCAGTTGCAGAATGATTCAGAAGTGTATACAAACATCTTAGCTCTTTAAGCCGGCGGTTCATCTTACAGCACGACAATGATCCGAAACATATTGCTTAAACAACAACAAAATTCCAGCTAAATCTGGAATACATTTTGGTGCCCAGAAATAGAGGGGACTATGGTTTAAAGGTGTTGTAATGTTAGAACCAAAATGTATGAAGATATTTTTAATTAAACATGAGAATGTGCACTTTAGGGAATTGTTTGATTACAATTGTAAAACAGAGGAAAATCAAGTAAATAACGTATTTGTCCCAAACATTATGGAGGGAACTGTATACAAAATCGAGGTAACTGAGGTCAGATTGGGCTGGTATGTGAGATATTTTATGAAACTTACACGCCATCTGTTGGTAGTACAAAGAAAATTATACTAAAGAAACTTGTGGAAATCCTCAAGTTACCGTAATATTATACAAGTGATAAAATATTATAAACTAAAATTATTAAAATCCTCATACATCAAGCTCCCCAGGAATATCTGATGAAACTTGATCTCTCCAAAAGACTAACTAATTGGATTAATTTCTCACTTTTTCCTCCTTATTCACTCTCATACACAAACGCACACACGCACAGTGTATAGTTGATGAAAAGGGCAAGGTGAACATCTTTATTCAGTCATTTCAGTTGTACCTTTTCCAAACATTCCTCAAACACTGGTGAACATCTGCTGTGCAGGCATCAGGTTCTCTAAGTGACAATTGTCTTCCCTTAGATACCTTCATTAAGTACAGATTCATCAATATTCAAATCTTTCAGTCTATTTCACTTCAAGCATGACATAAAGAGTACAACTTCTTTCATGGTGTTTTGTAGGAAATGTTAGCAAAATATGCCATGCTTTAAAACATGTGTTAGTTGCATATACTAGGCTATAGTGTATGGATAAAGCTGTGAACCATACACTGTGCAGCTGAGAAATTGAGTGTTTTGGCTTGTCTACAAAAACATTATACTAGAATATGTATACAATCAGAAACATAATTCAAAGCTTATTGAAAAATGTACATGAGCTGACTATAATTCAAAGAGGGAAAAGAACATATAATAAAACATTGTGGACCTTGGGCTTGTTGCCCAACAGAGCAACAATTGTATTTAAGGGGGAACATATGTTTTCAATGTGACACTTCTTTCTGCCAGACTACATAATCGTGGCAAGCTGTAACTTAATTTGGGTGGGATCTATTTTTTCTAGATGCCACAGTCATTGGATTTAACATTTTTATTTTTTTCCAAAGCTTTGAAGAGCTGGTAAATTATACCATATAATTACTTATTAGGGTGATAATGTCCATGTTTTCTTTCCCTTCCCTTCTCTTCAGTCTGACATCCGGCAAACGCCACTAGAGCATAGTTTCTGCACCTGCCTTCATTACGTATGAAGAGAGCACAAAGGAGGAGTCAGAGCATGGATATGATCCCTTCTTCCCTTCCACTCCTGGTGAGGAATGAGGCCGACACACTGACAGAGAGAAGCAGTGCACTTGCTGAGGAAATCTTATTTCCACACCAGCCTTTTGTTGGAACCCTTTATCTACTCTCTACTCTCTGTCAGCTGCCATTGCATCATCTCAGGGTAATACTAGTTGGTAAAAGAGCACTTTACCCTTGGGTTGAGGTTTAAAAAGTTGGAAATGTAGCAGGACAATGGCCTTGCTTACAGCTGCTCTCAGCCTCACCCCTCAATACCCGTGGGTCAGTCTCATTTGTCTGGCTGAGGCTGCAGTCAGTCTGCGGGGGGCAAACGTCACTGTCAAGTCTCCCTGATCTGATTAGTGGAGTCCCCCACTGACCCGTGTCACTGTCAGGAGGCTGGAAGTGCCTCGTCACAGTGTCAGAGAGCAACCTCGTCGGCAAAGAGCCTTCGTCAGTGTCAGAATCAACTGGTCTTCGGACTGGCCTGGTTTTCAGAGTCTGAGGACTGTCAGCTGTACTTGCACTTGGCTCTCGCTGTCACTCAGGGCCCCTGCATCACTAACCCTGCCTCTGCTCTTTGGCGCGTCTGTCCATGCTGCAACTGGTCGTGCATGGCCTGTTGACCCACATGCTCCTGGCCTAAATGAAAGGGCTGCTGTTGATGTTGTTGTTTCTCCTCATTCTCAAAGCGAGAGTCTACATGACCCTGCCCATGCCCCTCCCTCCTGTCACCATGGTGACTGTGCCCCTTTCTATCCCCCATACTGCCGTGGTGGCCATGCCCTTGCCCGACCCCATGGTGATGGTGATGGTGGTGCTGGTGTCTGGTATATGGAGTCTCCGCACCCTCAGGATTGGCCTCCACTGTCCTGTTACACTCTGCTGGAAACTCAATGCTCTAGGAGACAGAGAGTAGAAGAGTGTCAGTTTTAGCAATGTGCGAGTGTGTGTGCGCGCTTGTGTGCGTGTGTATGACCTACCTCATATCTGCAGTCCCCACAGATGCGTTTGCAGTATGTATCCTTAATGGCATTTTCTACATAGGGGGTCCCCAGAATGGAATAGGGGAGGGATATGTGATAGCTGAGACGGCCACACCTGGAAGACAGGAAGCAGGAAAATTCAAGATTAGAGGGGGTTTCTATTATCTTGACTTTGAAAACTGAAAGGCTGACCGCGTCGCTATGTACACTTTCACAATGTCTGAAGTTCTGTTCTATTATATCTTATTCCGTTCTATCCATTGGTTTTGTTATCTTCAGACTGCATGCAGAGTATGGCAACAGCTGTGTTGACAGACCGGTGAAAATAGCATTGGTCAACATGATCACATTCATACCCTGACTATTATGCTAGGCAAAATCATTCATGCTCAAATGGATCAAAGGGATCAACCAAAAATGAATTGACCTATCATAGATAAGGAAGTCATCCTTTTCTCCTGCCAGCGCCTGCCACACATCTGCCTGGTTGGGCTCCTGCTGGTACAGGGTGATGTTCTCCGACAACCTTTTCCGCAGCAGGTTGTGTAGTCTCTGTGATTGCTCCCCCCGGTGGTTCACCACCATATAGGTGATGTTCTCCAAACCCTGACGTTCCAATGTCTGGCGCAGCCCATCCATGCTACTCCCAGGAATGAGAGAAGGGCATATTCAAATTCAGATAATAAGGCAGGGGAGAGGAAAATAATACGGTATGATGATGATTCATGTTACAAGTCTTCTTTCTAACAGGCATTTTATTTTGACTTTGTAACACTTTGTAGCACTCTTGTCAACATGGTGGACAACATACCATGATGCCTGCACCAAACAGAATAATCAGCTGGCCTGTAATAGAGCCACCACTGTCACCTGGCCCATTGCATCCTTCATTGGCTCCACCTCACCAATCTTCCAATCTGGTGGAGGTTTACAGCGTGTCCCCTCCCCCTGACTCTCTGCCTCGCCCCCAGGGAGCAGGCAGAGAGCCAAGAGAAGGTTCAGCCACACCCACATGGCTGAGAGTTAACCGCTGGCTCGAACAGCTGACCCCAGAAAGGAATTGAAGCAAAGGGAGGAAAGAAGGAGGATGAGGGGGAGGGGTACAAGAGTATAAGGGAAAGTAAAGTCAAACATGCAGCATGAAAGTGGAATGAACATTTGGGTGAAGGTTTGACCTAATTTCCACATGACAATTTACACCTTCTCCTTTCACTAAGACTTGACAAGACAAACAAATGTGTCTTCGAGGGTTTATCCAAATCAGGAAAATGCAGCATTCATTTTATTTTTCAGGGTATGTAGGCCTATTCAGTTTAGGTTTGATCAGTCTGCATTATAACAATCTTTAAGTGTAAAAGTCTGCAAACCAATTGTTTTCCAAACTAATACTTCCCATTCATACTAACTCTAATTCTACTAAAGGATTTTTAAAATCATATTCAAACAAGTTGGAGAAGAGCTGTATATTTTCTAATTAAACGTATTCTTATTTCTCATCAAACTTGTGAGTATAAGAAATTATGAATCCTTTAATTGTCCATATCCTCAAGCAATCATACATGCCTTTTGGACCGAGTCTACCAAAAGCAGAAAATGTACTACACAATTAAACTAGTTAGATTGATCAAACAAGATGAAAACTAATCCTAGCATGCATAGTAAAGTAACTGTCGAACAATGTTATTACTTACAAAGTAGTCAGTTTGCGTTCCTCTACTCTGTTCCTTCTTGAAGCAGCTATTCCAACAAAAACAACCCCAAACCTCTGCTCCCCCCTTTTTATACCACGCCTGTTGTTTTCCTGATAGAAAAAGGAGGACAAAGTTCAGCATGGTGTCTGTGTTTCTGCTGACTCTTGCACTTGTGCACAAGTTCACTTAGTTATAGCTCACTTATTTGTGTAACTCATTATATATGATTTTTTCTACAGACATTACTAACCACACTGTACGTTTTGTTTGCAATGTGGCAACAATATTCAGACAATTGCACAATAAAATATGTTAACTATCAAGTGAACCCGTTTCCATGTAAATTTTATCGCACCATATCTTGTTTGTTTTACACTTCTGCATGAGTTGGATGGATCAGTATCATTCCTCTAAGACATTGTGTATCCCACAGAATAGCTAGGTCCAGGCTAACTGACTTAAAAACTGAGCCTTGGACCAGAATTTCTTATCAAATGATTTGAAAAACTGAATCTTTAGGAAAAATGTAATTACAGTACAATCATTACAGAACACATATACACATTTGAGCTGTTATTGCTCAGAATCACTGCATGCAAGGACAAAGTACAATCTAGAAACCTGTGCATATGAAAACCCAAGGTCCAGTGTTTAGTGATCCTTAGGAGGCAAAGTCAATTGATAGTTAACTGTCTACAGAACATTACTGATTACAATCCTGATATTGTGTAAGCATGATTTTTGAACCTATAACTAACCCATTTCAAATCAAACGGAGACCAGATTCTGTGTGGGGGGCCTACAGAACAAGTTTTATTGGAAATTACTCAATGTAACAATGCATATTAGTGAATAGTGAATACATGATGTATTGATGTTTGACATGGGCCAAGTGAAATACCCTGACGGATTCTCGACTTACTTAACCCTTGTGTTATCTTCGGGTCATTGTGACCCTTCAGTCATTGTGACCCCCCCACGTGTTGCGACAACTTTACCTCATAAAAAATAAAGTGAAGCATTTTCTTTAATCCGTCGGTCTCACACCCCCCACAGCACGAAGGTTAAAAGAAAATTCTATTGATTTGTTTTTGTATTGGGTAAAGTTGTCGCAGCACAACGATGGGTCATTGTGACCCGAAGGCAGCACAAGGGTTAATTACATCACAAACTAGGTAAGTGGGCTGCAATCACACACACACTGCCCTATATGCCCAACATTAGCAGTTGAGTATAAAAAGTCATGTCCAGTCACGTAAGAAAGGGTTCTTAACCTTAGATGTAACGGGACATCACCACTTGGGAATTTAGACTGAGGTAAGATACAGAATCATCCCCACCGGTTTTGCACTCACAGGACTGCGTGTTTGATGCTATACCTAGGGGATTGATGCCAATCCTTTCCCTTTAATAGTCGAGTGTTCCATTACTTTGAAAATGTTTCACTTCGAGGCCGAGCACGCCATCCCCTCGGGATGTGTGGGGCAGCCCGGGGGCTGGCTAACACTAGGCCAAGCCACGTGGCACACACATTGATAATAGGTACAACTATATTGTCAAAAATGTCAGCACCAATGATGTTAGGTTAAGGCAGTCAGAGGTCATTTAGGGCAATATACTAAGAGAATTTGGCATTGCTCAAAAGATGAATTGGCATTGGATAATAGTCCGTGGACCTTGGTCAAAGCCAGGGGGAGAACCACGTGGGCACTGGCTCCAGTTGAAAATTGATTGATGACCTTGAGTGTCCCACCGCTGTTGATTTGTCGGGCTCTGGGCAGTGAGTTCTCCATGACAAGAACATGCAATTTTCATATACAGGAACAACTCTGTCTCCCAACATATTATACAAGTTGCTATGAATTTAATGTCTCCAATGTTACAATATTCTGCGCTACAGTTACCTCCTCGATCTCTTAAAGGAGCCCTGCCCTTTTAACAACAGTTGTTCTGATCAGCTTGACAGCAATAAATATATGATTCAGAACTAAAGGCATTGTTAATTTATGTTCACAACTAATTTTATTGTTAATTTCATTCGAGGATCATGTTGTTTAACTACATTTACATTTAGCAGACACTCTTATCCAGAGCAACTTACAGTAAGTACAGGGACATTCCCCGAGGCAAGTAGGGTGAAGTGCCTTGCCCAAGGACACAACATAATTTTGCACCCCAGGAATTGAACCGGCAACCTTCTGATTAATAGCCTGATTCCCTAACCGCTCAGCCATCTGACTCCCTACATGCTCTTCTGGTTCTACCCATCGGCACTTATTTGCTTTTCACAATGTATGCTTCAAGTTTTTGTCTACCCGCAATGTTTGGGACTATCTCATTGTTTATGATCATTGACCTATGCACTTTTTATAAAGCTCTCTCTTGGAAGTCGCTTTGGATAAAAGTGTCTGCTAAATGAATAAATGTAATTAAGATAGGAGCGAGGCCACGGGGCAGGAGGGCAGGGATGGAGGGATGAATGGAAGGGGGGAGCGAGCAAAGGATTTGGGCCACACACACAGCGGTTTGGCACAGGGAGATAACACAGTGCAAATCTTTTCTTTGGGATTTGCAGGCTTTCTAGTTGAACTTCATGGCTGCATATCTCCCCCCTGGAGATGTGAGGCCTGCAGCCCTGCTCTCTCTAACCCTGTCCCTCCGCCTCGCCGATCTACTGTGGGTGTGAGATTAGCCTCACGTGTAAAATGCTGGTGCCCACCTTGACACTCTGATGCAAGAACAAAAAACAAAATCACTCATGAGCAAATGTGCAGGAGCATAGGGACGGTAATCTCCTTTAGGCATGGCCATTGAAATTAACTCAAAGAATCTGTACAAAAACAGGTTAAGAAAATTAATAAAATATTTCCCCTGTCCCTGAGTGCTTGCACACTGGGACAAAGATGAAGAAGATTTATTCACAAGAGAGGGAGAGAGATAGTGATTTAATCCAAGGCTGGAGTACACATTCTGATTATGGAAAGTAATCTGTAGTCTGGGACTAGGAGATTTAGTCATGTTCACTAATCTGTCAGCAGGGGACAGTTGTCATAGCTACAGACAGTTAGGAAACAAAAAAATTATGATTACAAATCAAATTGATTACATTTGTGCCCAGTCACCCAGTCCACTCATGACAAAAGCTTAATCAATTCACTACTGTTGCATCTTTGCATCTTATCTGTTATAGGCTTAGATTATTTATCATTTGTTTTGACAGGCTGCTGGGAAACTGTCAAAGAGGAGCAGGGAAAACTAAATAATTCCATCATTTGTACCTTTACTTGTTACAAATGGCAAATAAACGAGCTCTACCTCCTACAGCTCATTGTTTGCACCTGCATGCTTTAATAATGAGAGCAGTTCAACTCTGGACCTCACCTGAGAAGAAAAACAAAAAAAAACATTAGATAAAGCTTTGATTCAAAGCTTTGATTTCATTATGGAGAATTGGTCACCAAAGAAGTGTCAAAAAATGAGTGGGTGCACATAGAAATGTAGGGTTTGTGTGCTGTGACTGCTTACAACGTAAAGTTCCAGGCAGAACTCAGAACTGCTCGAACAATTATCCAATGTCATTCTGTTGATTTATCAGTGAAAAGACAGAAACACAAGAAAAATACATTCGGGTTTGCAGTACAGAACTATATCAAAATACTTTTTTACAAAATGACAGATTGGTGCAGTTAACAACGAAATTGATCTTTCACTTTAGAATGTTACAAAATGAATTGATTTCAAATGATATTGCAAAGAAACACTCAGCCATATATTAAATATAATAGGAAATGAATACGGGTCATGTGTTACCCATGTTGTGCATTAGAAGGGGTTTGCATAGCTTGTGTATTAAAGGGTTAAAGAGCGTTGTTGCTTGGTCTAGTCTGGTCTAGTTATATGGGTCTATGGAAACCGTCGCTAGGCAACACAGCAAACAGGGTTAGTCTCAAACACCGATTTGAGTCTTTTTTAGCGACAACGTTCTGTAGTTCCCTTCAGTGAAGGGTTAGCAACGGACTTGCAGAATTTATGTCATTAGAGGTGAGACATAAATACTCATATTGTGTCTGCCTAAGTAACTAGAAACGCGTAGCTATGTCTTTTCATATTAATAAATGTATACTTTTTGCTTGGTATTGGGAAGTAAATGAACCCCCAAGTAAACCACATATCTGCAGCTACTGCTGTCAGTACAAGACTACTGTAGCTAGACTACTGTAGCTAGCATACTACCAGTATAAAGTTTGCCAAGCTAAAGGGGTTTGTTAAACGAGGAAACTGGAGTCAATGGACTTAGAATCTCGCTGGTATAGGTACTGAACCCCTGTAATTTCTCCCTCTCATAGATTTAAAATCAACGTCCTCATGGATGCAACTGCAAAACCGCTAAGAATCCCACCTCAAATGGCCATTTATGCCGAAAAGCATGAAATATTTGATTTGGTCCAGGTACAGTACTGTAAAGTTATGAAATAATACAGAAATGAGCTCATATTTCCTTCCATGCAGCACCTTGGCCCGCCTTAAGCTATGGTGTCAGACCCCCCCCCCCCCCCCCAAAACCCCCCCGTAATTCGCACACTGCTGTCAAATTAATTTACAAGCTTTTTATGTTATTGTGGGTTTGTATGTAGATACTTCTTAAAAACTTGATGGTGGACAAGCCAGATGATCCCATTCAGCACCTGATTGGTCTTCTCAAGAGGGGTAGTGTCCAGGGTAAGAACCTGTATTTACGTACATTAAAGGGACAGTGTATTCCAAAATCTAAAATACATATTATTGCTCTGACCTGTAGTGGTATTTATCCATCTATTATATATATTTCTAATATATATATATATATATATTTTTTTTTTTGGGGGGGGGGGGGGTTGCCGAGTTTTGGAGATGGTGTATGTCTGCCTTTTCTCGAATATACTTTGGCACTTGCCAAATGCTAAAAAGGTCTGTGGATTATCTTAAAGACAGGGTAGGTAATGTTGAGAAGCACTTTTTGTCATTTCCTGAAATAAACTTTACATCCTGATAGCTACCAATAAATCTAAAGGTTTGACAGTAAACAAAATAAAACATTTTTGAGCACCACAATTCTAGCCTAATCTAGTTTGATTATATTCGAGAGAAGGCATAGCCTACATCTTTATGGTGGATATCTTAAAAAATCAGCAACTCACCCAAAGCAGTCTAGACTAGATAGAAAACAGGTAAGTGGAAAAATATAGTTTTTGTGGTGAACTGACCCTTTAAAGATGCTGTAAAGTGGAATTGAAAATGAGTGGAATTGAAAAGTTCATCACACCACAGAAGAATGTGTTGTTAACTACCCATCCAAATTCGAAATAAAAAAAACACAGACAATTATGTTAAATTAGGCTTTGAAATTGTGATAAAATCAGCAGACTTCCCTGCTTGAGACTGGGGGGGCGTATTGCCTGAAGCAGCTGAAGCTCCACCCCCTCGAATGTATTGAATTTAGCAACAACAGCAACACTAGCTAAATCAATTCAAATGATTGATTCAATTGATATCAAAACAGATATCAGTCTCTGAGTGTTTTATGTGTTAATTACTTTGTCTTTGCATCTGTTACTCATCTTGTACCAGCTGAGTAACAGAATGCAACCTGTGATCTGACGTAGATAGGTCGCTGTGACGTAGATAGGTCGGGTTTTGGCTCCGCCTATACAAAACCTGAGATGAAAACAGAAGAGAAAATGTTCAACGGTCTAACTCCACATTTCAGTGCGACAAAGTTTTCGCGCTTTGCACATGCTTTCAGGAACTAATTTCACACGTACTGAGAAGCAAATCATGGAATTTGCTTTACAGCATCTTTAAACATGGCTCTTCAAAGTGCCATTTCATACTTGCACCACTAGGTGGCACTGTAGCTAAAGCATAATCAGAATTAAATCCCATCAGAATTTTCTGATGGGATCAGGTTATGATTGAAACATCTGTAGTTCTAGGGCTAAACATACAAATCTGTTCATATCCCATTAATCTATTCCCTGTTCACTATGGTTATAACAAACTTTTATTTGAAAGAACAAATGTGTGTGTCCTGTTAATTGAGGCAGACATATTACTCAAAATGAGTGTTCAGTATCTTTGTATGTTTTTGTCTTGTTCCCTTCTGTCTTAGTACCAAGAGTTATGCTGTTGGGACCTCCAGCCTCAGGGAAAATAACTATTGTAAGATGGATAATCATTGAAATGACAGCTATCCTCAGCTGATCTGAAAAGAGTAAAATGAGTTCAATTAATTTGGTATAAACCAGAGTAAAATGTGCCTATATGCTGGCAATACAATGTAATACATTTTCAAGGAAAAATTTCAACGTTGAAAGTGTTGACTGTTTGGTTGTTATGGTTAAATTTCTATAGGCCAGAAAGCTGTGTGAACACATTCAGGCCATCCACATCAATACCAGCAACCTACTGATGGAGGACACTGACCAGACCATGCAAGCGCTGCAGTACAAAGACAAACAGCAGGTACGGCCCAACACGTGCACACGCACACAAGCTCACGCGTAGTCAAGTACATCTTTTGAGGCATGGAAACAGTTGAGTGCAAGTTAAACTGGGTCCTTTCAATACCCATAGAACGTGAGAACACAACAGCAAATCCTTGTAAAACGGAAGCACAGACAATGTTGAGTAAAATAGCTTATTTTATGGTTTGTTTCTGTACATTTATGTTTATTTGACTGTTGTTGTTGTTGACAGGAGATTCCAAGTGACCTTTGGATTAAGCTGATTCAGCAGCGGCTGTCAAAGATTGACTGTGTGAGACGGGTAAGGCCCCTCTCTCCAACCCCATTCCTTACACACATTAATACAACATACACTGACCTATCTGGTACACAAACAGACATGTGGTACTACAGTACTTTAAATGATGGATGTCCTTGTCAATTGAAATGGACTCTTTACCAGTATAGGGTCCAAAAATGAAACGTGTGTGTGCATGCATGTGTGTGTTTATGCAGGGCTGGATAATGGAGGGGATCCCTCGCACTCATCAGGAGGCTTTATCCATTCAGAAAGCTGGCATTTTCCCAGATCATGTCGGTAAGGGCCTCACACTATGCTTGCTGCACTGCCATCTGGTGGTGATCTGAAATCTGGGTGTAGAATTCAAGCTTTGAGGTCGTTCGTCCACGTTTGTGTGTGTGTATTCTCTGTCAGTGATGCTGAAGGCCCCGGATTCAGTGCTGATGGAGAGGAGGCACGGCAAAAGGATTGACCCTGTCACTGGAGGTAACATGGCCAACACTGAGAAATGAAAGACCAGCAAGCTACAGAGATTGCCTCGGGTCTTAGCCATGGGACTTCTTTCCTTTCCAGATGTGTACCATGTGACCTTCATATGGCCAGAGGACGAGGAGGTGGCAGGGCGTCTGGTGCCTGAGCAAACCATCTTGACAGAGCAGTGTGGGAGTCAGCTGAGGCAGTACCATAGCGAGGCTCACTCCCTCGCCAGGATTTACCACAACTGCCTCAAGACCATTGATGCTGACCAGCCTCACACTGACGTCTTTGACCAGGGTAAGAGGTTAGGTCCTGAGTCTTTGTCCGAAGACACAAGAAACAAAAGCCAGACATGAAAAGTTGATGGCCCCAGTCTAGGTTCTGCACAGAGCCGGTCGTGTTGCTTTGGATACAATTATGTATATACATTATGCATTGATTTAACAGATGCTTTTATCTAAATCAGCACATAGTACAGGGGGATTTGCACCGATTCAAGGCACTCTGTGCCAGGCGCAACAAAGCAGCCCCAAAACATAACCGAGCCTCCTCCATGTGTCAGTGTAGGTGTTCTTTTCTTTGAATGCTTCTTTTTATTTTGTCTGCGAACACAGAGCTGATGTGACTTGCCAAGTAGCTCCAGTTTGGACTCATCTGTCCAAAGGACATTCTCCCAGAGGGATTGTGGCATGCATTGGAGCAAATTCCAAATGGCTTTTCTGTGTTTTTCTTTCAAAAGTAGAGTCCTCCTTGGCCTTCTTCCAGGCCACTTTTGCTCAAAAAGCGACGGATGTTGCCAACAGAGACAGCCTGTGCACACACACACACACACACACAGATAACATATAACTATTATCCGGGCATATCTGCTGTCGCATAATTGTTGTGAATGTCTGTTGTATCTCATTTCCCAGTGTTAATGTACGTCTTATCCAGACACCGCTCCGTGGCCCCACACACACCCAGGATCTTGCTATTTGGACCTCCAGGCTCAGGAAAAAGCCTGCAGGCAAAACTAATCTCCCAGAAATACAACATAGTTAACCGTGAGTTTCAGATCCAAACATTGTAGACGCGGTACCTGTAGTTTGGTCACTACTTGCTGTAGTTGGCTGGGGCTGTTGGTTCTTTCCCCTGTGTGTTCCTGCTGGTCAGTTGTGGTTCATCGTTGCGTGTCCCAGTCGTGCTGTATATTCGAACCCCGTCCCTTGTGGTTTGTATAGTGTGCTGTGGGGAGCTGCTGAAGGCTGTGTCAGCTGATGAGACCAACATGGGAGAGCTGATCAAGCCCTACCTGGAGGCCGGACAAAGAGGTACCATACAGCAGGTTTAGGAGTATGGCTCAGGTCAGCAGCTGGGTTAGGGTTAAGGGAGGAATGCAGCTGTGGCTCAAATAAGATAGAAGGAGGTTACGCCTTGAGCTGGAAAACAGGAGGGCAGGTACTGGAGGAGCTGTGACTGGTTAAGGACAAGGTCTCTTGACTCCAGTAACATTGAACTGATTTGAAAAGATCTCTCCTGAGTGGGGGGCAACTCCTGTAGCGTAGCGTACCTTCCACAAACGGTCCACAGAATAAATCGGAAACATTTATAGCATCAGATCCAACTAACTCCTATATTTTGTCTCCTTTTGTATTTTTGTAACTATGTTTGTATGTATGCTGCTGCCTGTCTTGGCCAGGTCTCCCTTGAAAAAGAGATTCTTAATCTCAATGGGTTTTTTCTCCTGGTTAAATAAAGGTTATAATAATAATCAGAAACCATGGTTTTAACATAATGGTTAACACACCGCAATACCAATCCTCACCCCCTATTCTCTGATCTGTCTCCAGTCCCAGACAGCATGGTTCTGCAGGTCATGACGGAGCGTCTGAGCAGGCTGGACTGCACCCTGCGGGGTTGGGTCCTCCATGGTTTCCCCAAAGACCTGGAGCAGGCAGAGAAGCTGCAAGAGTCCAACTTTATTCCCAGCAGGTGAGCAGTGAGGGGGCGTGGGATCGGGAGAAGGATGAGTGAAATAGATGACAACAGAGAGTTTTAGTTGTAAATCCTTTTTTCCCCTCTGCAAACTGAAATGGTCTGATTTGAGAAAAGTCCACAATAACGATTATGTCCTCTTCTCTTCCTGTAGGGTTTTCTTCCTGGAGATGACGGAGGATGTGGCCCTGGAGAGGGTGAGCCTTAGGTCCATCGACCCAGTCAGCGGTGAGAGGTCAGTCAGTTTGCTTGTGATGTTGGTCCATGGTTGCTGTCCAACCAAGACCTGTTTTCAAAGATCAGGCACCAGGTACAGATGTCACTCATTTAACTTGAGCATTGCGTTGCAGCCACATGACGCAACGCGGTGCGATGTGTTGCGTAATGAGTTCTTTTTTTCCCACCAATTAATTTTCATCATGCTAATCTCGCATCTTGCCGCAATGCCATAACCCTCAAATTAAATGAGTACCATCTGAATGAAAGTGTAAACAGTGGTTTAAAACAAAAGTGCACATAGTCCTGCCTTTATTACATTTAGTCATTTAGCAGACGCTCTTATCCAGAGCGACTTACAGTAAGTACAGGGACATTCCCCCCCGAGGCAAGTAGGGTGAAGTGCCTTGCCCAAGGACACAACGTCATTTGACACGGCCAGGAACCGAACCAGTGACCTTCTGATTACTAGCCCGATTCTCTAACCGCTCAGCCACCTGACTCTTTATCATCTATGCCTGTCCTTCTGATCTTTGTACAAGTCTGCAGTACTAATACATTTCCATCAACGGCACGTTCTCCTGATAGGTATCACACAATGTACAAGCCAGCTCCCACCCCAAAGGTCCAGGCCCGCCTGCAGGCCAACCCCTTGGACAGTAAGGCCCAGCTGCTGCAGCGCTTGAGGGAGTACTGGGCCAATGTCCCGGCCCTGCAGAGCCTCTACCCCGAAGCCATCCACATCAACGCCGATCAGGACCCACAAACCGTGTTCGAGTCCCTGGAAAGCCGCTTGGTGGGACGGCTGCCCAACATCCCGGCAGTGCGTGGTCAGGGGGAAGACTAAGGAGAGGTAATGCCTGTGGTCTGGGAGGGGTCTAGCTTCTGCCTGTCTGAGAAGGAGATTGAGACCTGCTCCCCCTAGCCTCACCTACTCCTTGTTTCTGATGTACCACAACGTCCATGTATGAGGTTTAAATGTTGTTGTGGTTGTCAGCAATTTACACTAGCCGGTAAACTCAAGCAATACGTCAACAAAAAGTAGTTGTCTCGTTAAATGGTTTAAGAAATAGCAATGTTTGCTCTATTATTAGAAGCTAATATGACAAATATTCATTTTAGATATATCCAAAGGCAGTCTGCAGGGGTTGCTAGTCCCTACTCTGTCAAGTCAGCTGTGTAAATGTCATGATAACATCTTTTACCATTGATGTACGACCCTTGGATTGGAAATTAATAGTAAAGGTTCTTAGACATCTTTGTCAGTGATCATATTGATGTCCTTTTTATACATATTTTTCCATAGTTAACATATGATATGAATATGCTATTTGACTGTAAAAACAATTACCACGTTCCAAAAGCTACTGTGAAAGTCTAATTTCGATTTGAAAATGTATTACTTTTGAGGGCGTGTCTCTAAAGCCACATTTGAAAGAACAGGAACTATGGTCGCACTTAATCCTTGTGTCCAATTAGGGGGTATTTGATAGTTTCTGCTTACCAAAGGTACTTTGGTAAGCAGGCCAGTTCACACTGTCCAACAAATAGCAACAACCAACAGTAGTTGGGTTGTGTTGGTTTGGTCTGATATGCCTGTTGTCATTTGTTGGGGGCAGTGTGAAAATGACAGTTATCCTTCCAAACATTATAAACCCAACAGCCAACAGTAGAATTGTAGGTGTTTGTTGGACATTGAGTGTGTTTACATGACCATGAGAAACTTGATTATTGGGAATTGTTGGTTTATAACAAAATCACAGCACTGTACATCTTTGTGTCCTAATCAAGACTATCGACTTGCAACTTCATACAATGCCCAGTTCTCGAGATTATTGGGACACAGACATTGCTGGAATTAAAGTTAGATGCACATGATATCTTATGTGTCAGGAACATCTTTAAAAACACACACAGCTACCATCATCAGGCAGAGCTGGGCAGCCAGTTCAGCAAGCATTTGCCAACGAGTGGACCACAGGACACAAGGAGCTTGAACTATGACCTCCTTTATCCTCAACACAAGTCCCAGACCCCTTCTCAGTCCTAATGATATACAAGTCCAACTGGCTTTAACTTTATACAAAACAAAATCATCCATTTACATTTAGCAGACGCTCTTATCCAGAGCGACTTACAGTAAGTACAGGGACATTCTCCCCGAGGCAAGTAGGGTGAAGTGCCTTGCCCAAGGACACAACGTCATTTTGCATGGCCGGGAATCGAACTGGCAACCTTCAGATTACTAGCCCGCTTCCATAACCGCTCAGCCACCTGACTCCCTGACTCCATCCAGTCAAAATAATTTGATTTCTTCCTTACCTCAAATTGAAGATGCAACTAGTCTGTCAGACTTTATAGAATGTTTTGCTATATTACTGCTTTCAAATACTGTACCTCCACAAGTAGCAATGAAGCAATCAATTAAGTGTAAATAATAACTTACACTAAATATTTTTTCAATTAGTTGTCCATTTAGTTTGCCAAGAATCACAACTTTATGCTTTATTTACAAATACACTCTAAACTGCATTACAGTAACTAAATAATGTTTACAGTCCCAGTGACTTGGTGGTCCATATATACACAAATACTGTATATGAGAGCAACAAAAACAATATATTACGGTGTTAATAAAACATGTTTTGTTGTTACAGACATATGTACACCGTTGACATAACCAGCATTAAGCATTCATAAATGGTGTCATGGTCGTTAAGTCTGAGCAACTGCTTTTATACAAGGAGTAAATTGTCAGTGCTATTCACAATAATATATAAACAATGTAATATATCACAACAAAAGACTTGTCATCATGATTGTAAATTGTGAATGTTTACTACTCCTCAGGCCAGAACTGATTCACAAATCAGTCATGATCGAGAAACTACAGCAACTCCCTTCACATGTAAATTACGGCCTTGGATTAAAACATGAAAGGTAGTGTATACTCGAAGGTCGTAATCCCATCCAGAATGTAATCCAAGTCTTTCCAGATATTTTTGAGACAATGCCTACTCCATGAACAGATAATTTCGTTGGAAGAATCACACCAAAGACGTCGTAGTATATGATGAGAATCAAAGTTGAGGGCCAAACATCCTCATATGCCGCAGAGAAAGATGAATGATGCCAGTTCTACCTTATTGAGGCAGAGGGAATTTTATGAATTGTGGCTCTGAATTTAAGAATTGTCATCATGAAGCATGTTCAATATACAGATGACTTGGTGTCTTGAACAATATTTTGCATAAGTTAAAAGGAGTAAGGCTAAATAGAGAACCTAAATTTCCAGTTTTGCATGCTAGTTGCATGCACAGGCACCAAGAACCCCCCCCTGATCTTCACCCCTTCTATTTACAACTTATCACTGAATCTTTTTTACAAAAAAAGTTAAAAAATAATAATATATTTGGTTACAATTATTTAGTAGAACAAAAAAGTACATCAACATATTCCAAAATAGAAGCCTTCTGTAGTGGTTAATATATTTAACAATAATCAATACAAATACCACAAATCATACACCCATTATCTTTGATATCAAAGTCTATTTTCTGTAATACTTTCTCTTTATCTTTGCATTTCTATGTCATCTGCATTTAATCATTTCAATTGCTGCAATAATGGTTAAAATATCACATGATATGTTGGGTACATAATCGCAACTATGGCTCCCTATCCCCCCAAGAGAGCAGATGCACATCCCCACAAGAAAAAAAAATGGAAAGGAAATTGGGAGGAAAATACAGATATGGAGAAACAAAAACACAAAAAGAAGTGGGAGAAAGGCAGGAGATGAGCAGAGCCAACTTGTCTCAGAGCTTCATGAGGTGGGAGGTCTTGTGGCGGTGCCGAGGGTGGAGGTCATTAGCAGCCACAGCCCTCCTTTGGAGGCTGGGGCTCACTAGTGAGGCGTCCGCCCTGCGGGGCGGAGGGCTTGTGCTGGACCCCGGACTCGGCTGCATTCAGGTCCAGACTCCCATCCTGGATGTTCTGGTAGATTTTTTTTGAGGCCTCCAGGAATGCATCCTCCACATTTTCCCCCCTGGAATACAAACCTCCAATTTGAGAAGTGTAAAGAACATATCCGCTCAATACACGCCAGGCATAAGATGCTGGATGAGTTCAAACAAGTCTATGCATCCAACTCAAGCACTACGCAAGCCACCTTAAAACACTTGTCTCGTGTCTATGCTTTCACTTACGTTTTTGCACTGGCCTCCAGGAAGAGTAGACCTGCCAACATAAACGGGTATCAGAAAGAGAGACAACTTGAACAGATGCTACCATCCAGTGCTGGGTGACTCCTCCATGACAAACAACTACCCCTGACCATTAAAGGTTCTGGGGTAGTCCTGACTAGAAGGTTGACAAGATGATATAATAGTTTGGAGCACGAAAAAAACAAGTTTAATAGTCACGGAAAGTATATTAAATAGATACAGAATACATGCACATTTTAACAGATCTGATGGATTACATTGTTGCAATATGCTTCTTTACAATAGGCACTGTTCTGTGGATACATTGATACAAGTGTCTCTCTTACATGTCATTCATGTTTGAGCATATTCCCATGGTAAGTAGGATCCTAAAGTGTGAGATTGAATTTCATAAAATGGCTGGATTATTTATGGGAAGCGAGAACGTCAAATTGGTAAGTAAAGTAAATGTTGAATGGTTTCTTTTCCTTCCTTCCTGTCTGGCTGTCCTATATCGTAGACTGGGAACTGATAGTGTTGCTTTCAAGAGAAAACTGTTGTGGGGAGAAAGAAACTGAGAACAGGTCAGATATGACTTGAAAGCCACTTGTCAGCCTTGGTGTAAAATCATGTTTCAATGTTTACCCAAGGACCACAAAGGTTAAATCCATATTTTTTGTTTTGTTTTTTATGGAGTGGAGAATTGAAGGATGCGCAGCCATCGCTCACTATAGGAGCCAAGTACTGCTAACAACAATAGTTTGGAAAACATCCCTTCAGCGCCGACTGATTGGCAAAAGGATTAATCGGCCTCTAGTCCCGACCCCTCCCTCCTTGTTCCTGTTGTAAACCTGTGCCCTCCATTACCGTTCTCTTCAGCAAACTGCTTGGCCTCCTCATACGTCACGTCCCTTTGGGCCTCCAGGTCTCCTTTGTTTCCAATGAGGATGATGACCTGAGAAAGTCATTGCAACATAACAGTCAAAGTAGCGATAGACTAAGTCAGTCTTAGTTTAGCAAGGAATTGTATGATAGCTGAGTTCTTGAGTGAGTCAGGTTCCAAGCTTATAGACAATTCTTTTGTGGTTGGTCAGCTTTTGATTACTCACTGTTAGGGTTATTGAGGTTCAATGTTTACAACTAACTCACAGTGTTGGGGTTGGTAAGGTTCCTAGCATCTGTTAGCCAGCTGCTTAGGTGGTTGTAAGTGCTTCTCCTAATGACACACAAAGGGGAGGAAACGTTTATAGAAAACCAATTCGTTTTAGACTATTTTTGTTTGTCTCAGCGTTGCCAGATGGGTAAAGTTAAAGTATCGTAACAAAATCTTCAAATTACTGTAGATGAGTCATAATCAAGAGAACAAATAGGTGTAACTGTGTAATTTCAAAAAGCACGTACTGAGGCGATTGACTTTAAGACACTACTAAACTATAACAAAAGTTGTAGCATGTTCAGCATCTACATGGAAAACATGCTTACATTATCATTTAAAAGTTCCACACAGTCTACCGTAATGTAATCTTCAAATAGGCTACTGTGTGTAACTCCATAATTTTTTTCATGGTGATCTTAGCCACCTTACATTACAACAACGCAAAGTTTTCCTGTCACTGCCTGAGACAGCTTTTTGCAGTCCAGTAAAATTTGGGTCGCTTTTAACATACATTATGGCACTTGTGGCCAGGGGTGCCGTAACGGGGGGGGCAGAACCCCATACTTTCCTGTATGATTTTGGGGCCCAGAGTACAAATTAGCTAGGGGTTCCAGAAACCCTAGCGGCACTCCTGCTTATGGCATTTATTGATCGCACATCATATATAGGGCAAAATACAATAATGAATGCACATCTGGCAACGCTGAAGTGTGTGTGTGTGTGCGTGCTGTACCTAGTGATGTCATAGACCATGAGGGCCCCTGCTGCACCCCTGTAGTAGCTACGTGTGACTGCTCTGAAGCGCTCCTGGCCAGCCGTGTCCCAGATCTGCAGCTTAATCTTCTGGCCACTCACCTCAATGATGCGAGTACCAAACTCCACTCCAATGGTGTGGGGGCAGTCTGCCATGACTGAATACACTCAAATAGGTCAATCATCTACATATGTCATCTATGACAGCAAAAACAACTGGTTATAGTTCTGCCTTACATTTCTTTTCAGTAAATTGATGAAGCAGACAGGACTTCCCAACGCCCATGTCACCTAGAACAATGGAGAGAATCACAATATTTTTATACCAGCGTAGATGAGTGGAGCTACGGCTGGGTCTGAATATAAAGCAAGTAGATCGAGTTGAATGTAACTAACCACAGTAAAGAATGTTTAAATCGACAAATCTAGTGAGCATTGCTAGATTAACTGCTTACCAATGATGATGTATTTGAAGATGTAGGAATAGTTATATGGAGCGGTCGTCATTTTATTCCTGAAAAAAGTAGAATAGTACACTACAGTATAAAGTAACCACCTAAATCACACAGGCCGCAATCTCAAATACTATAGTAGCCTACATAGGCTAAACAGATTTGCTGGACTTGGCAAGCCATCTTAACATGTATTGAAATCTTTTTGGCACTAACCTTGTTAGTTTGAAAGTGATTGTGTTGACAATCATAGCACTAGCTAGCTACTATATTATATATCATAGCTCTAGCTGTAAACGTTCGCGTTTCATTCTCTATATATGCTAGCACCACTCTTCTTTGACAGCTTCCTGCTAGGCTAATATCCTAACGTATGAAGCTAGAGTGCTTAACTACTGTAGCTAACAAGTAACATTTTCTAAAGCGCATGATAGATCTATTATGAATTTGGTTGAGATGTTTTTCTCCCGTCTCTTTTCTGACGCTAACAGGCAGCTATGCTAACTAGCATGGCGTAGATCAAGTCTACTAGCTAGATGTACAGTAGCTAGTGGGTTGCCGGATAGGCCACTGATTTTTGCTAGTTATACATTTCTAGAAACATCGAACACACTGCTATCATTCTTCTGTTCAAAAAACAAATATCAGATAACTCTATATTTGCTTTACCTTGCGATGTTCCTATCTGTCTAACCATGTAATTTGACTTCGTTGTGGTTCAGATTGAGAGAAATCTGCATAGCCCTCCGTGGTTTATGTCATCAAGCCCGTGCTAGCCTGAGTCAGGTGAGTTTCACACTACAATTCTGACTAGCCTTTTGGGCCGAACGCATTTTTCGTGTTGTTGATCGATTACATAATTATATAGTTTAGCAACATCGGTTGGCAACTGGTTTGATGATACATTTTCACAAACGTTTATTTAAATAGTCTTCTCATGCAAATCACCAGATACACCAGCTCTAGTTGAACCAGATTGTTAAATTGAAAATATCAACCAATCGTGTACGCTTTTGCACCGCCGAGTCACAGTCCAGATTTTTTTTAATGTTAGCTCTACCGGTATTTGTCTATGCACAACAGATAATTAGTAACATTAATTGTAAAATAAGAAACCAAAGCATAGGCTATCAGTATGCAAATCCTTAACTCTCATATTGACAGCTAGCCTATATAATTTGTGGAATTGTGGCTTTTGATTTTGGTGTGCCATCCCAAGATTTTCCACACATTAATTTAACGGAATACAGTCATTATTTTCAGATCTATTTGTGCCTTTATGGTGGGCCAGTGATATTGATAAGCGTATTTATTTAAGCAATTGCC
Organism: Osmerus eperlanus; assembly: GCF_963692335.1. NCBI lineage: Eukaryota > Metazoa > Chordata > Actinopteri > Osmeriformes > Osmeridae > Osmerus > Osmerus eperlanus. The sequence goes on along the minus strand of NC_085045.1, from coordinate 6,760,338 downwards.
AGCTTTCCTTCCTGCCTTTAGCAACACACAGCAAGTGTTGCTATTAAGTGTGATTATATATATGTATATATATTTTGTTTTTACTTGTTAAATATTATAGTTTGCGCATGTTGTATATTAATAGTATCTGAGCTTAAACTATGTTGAAATGGCTTTATGGAACCAATTTAACTGGAAATGAGTCAGACTTCTGACATGAACCTGGATTTTTGGGTACTCTCTTTATGGAACAGGCCTCAGTTCTACTCCACTGTACTTTTGTTTATGTCCATTGCTGATGCTTTTCAGTTAAAACATTCATAGAAAATAAATAATTTGTCCACAATTTATCTTGCCAGAGAATAAAAGTTGTTGAATACATACCAAGTTGAGAACAATAGCACAACTTGTTTTAATTACAAAACATAGTAATACAACTTCTAATCATGTTAGCTTTGCTAGGGACCAGGGTATGACTTTTCATGCTACCCTAGGTGAGTTTAAATCTGAATACAAAAATGAAACCCTTTGTAATGATTAGCCTGGTAATTTGTTCAAACATTAATCATTTACACATGAATCCCCTTTGGACAGGTCCTACATATAAAGTATCATACATATAAAAAGGTGTCTTGCTTCAAATTATATATCTTTTTTTCTTATCATTATGATAATTTATCCCTCATCAGATCTGACCAGAATAAAAGCCTCTAAACATCTTCCCTATACCATTTTGGTCCATCTCCCTAAAAGGTCTTCTTCACGAACCATCTTCATGGGGGACCTATTTGATATTGTCCACCTCAATATCCTCCTCAGTCTCCACACCAAATATTTCTGAGAGAAGGAAGTGGTTGTGGGGTCGTTCACTCAAATCCACATCAGCATTCACATTAGGATCCTTGACCAGGGACTCCAGCACAGGAAGTGCCTTATCATACAGGAAATCAATAATTTCTGAAAAAGAGAAACAGAAAATAATCAGTTAACATGTCTTTTTGCTCAGCAGGTTTCTGTTGACATGCATCCGGTAGTAAATAAACGTTCATGAAATTACCACAGAAAGTCATCTTTTCCCACAGAGGCACCCTGGTCACTTTTAGGCGGAAGAACAGCTTCTGCGCATGATATGGAGTCACAGTTCTGCACCACAAGGAACACACCCAGATAGTTTAGTCCCTGGCTGAATTAGATCAGTGCACAACCAGGTAGTCAAAATGTAGTATTCAGCTAAGCTGAGAACATGTTTTACCCAGAGGCTGTAGCAAGTTCTTCCCAATCAACATCCGCTATATCTTCAACCTGCCTCTCATACAACCTAAAACATTTAAGTGTGAAACAGTCCGTCAGCCCATTAAGCTAAAACATTTTGGTTTAAAAGCTTTCAGCAACTCAACATCTTAAGACACATGAAACAATCGTAAACAATCAGCAAAAGTGTTGACAGTCTCTCGGCCACCATGGACTCAAGACAACCAGTCTAACCCATACGGTTACAACCGCACCTTCTGATGAGGTCAACCTTGGCCTGGATGTCCTTCTTTCTATTTCTATTTTGTGTTTGATCCCTCGGCACCATCTTCGATTTCAGGAAACACATCCTGTAAAGGCAGAAAAAATTAGTTGTAAAACTTTGTGTGCGAGTAACTGGCAGTAACTTCCAACAGTGCCATATATTCTCTCCCCCAACCCCTTACCACTTCACTCTGCATTGTGTCCAGGAGCGTGTTTCAACAATTTCGCTAATGCTTTTCCATGGGATGCCGTTCATCAGTTTCTCCTTCAGGATGAACTTTTCCCCCATCTGACTTTGTAAGTCCGGCTCGGTCAGGGTCTGCAGAATGTCCTTCATTGCCTCCATAAAACGATCGGTCTCCTCCTGGCTCCAAGAGCCTTTTTGGCTGGCTGATACATACTACTTTTACACACTAGATTTGAAGCAGTTCACATCTAATCCCCCCCATCATCCCAAATTAGGATTCAATTCCCATCTCTAAGGTGTAAGGCTACCCACCGATCTGAGCAAAGCGTTTCTCCACGGCCCAATCACTGCGGTCCATCAAACTAGAGATAGTTGCCCAGTTGTTGCCGTGCCGCTTTTGGAGTTTCTTCAAAGACCGCAGTTCGTCCTCTGTGAATCTTGGAAGGAAAAAACGAAAAAGGTTAAAGTCGTATCGCTCCAGCGATTCAACATGTACGTATCCTGTGTTGAAGAGGAAACCGATCAAAATCAATGAATTAATCTAACTACTCACTTTCCTTTGTTTCTGTATTCATGAAACATCCTTCTGCCGCGGCAGTAGACATCACGCCAAGGACGGGGTATTCCTTCAGCTACAATTGAAGGAATAGGTGAAGAATACAGGAGGAGGCACACTACTGACATCTGACAAGCTGGTGGGATTTACTTGAGTAGTTAAAACTACAGGAATGCACGTTTGATACATATGGCATATTAAGGAATTGTAATGTATTAACGCAGTCCTAAGACGATAACTTTAACGAAAGCTTCTTTTTTTTTTTTGAAGACTATGAAGAGATTTCAAACAAGTGTTTCTTGTTTGGCTACCTTGACTGGCTAAATGTTTTACCTATTTTCTCATAGAACTTGTGATGTTTTTTTTGTTTGTTTATAAAGGTTTTCTGAGCTTCGAAGAGTTTAGGGAAGAAGAGGTGGGTGGTGCTCTCAATCCCTGTCAACGCCAGAAAGTCAAGCACGTTCTCCTTCAACCTCTTGTTCTCAGGGCCTGTGAACCGACCAGACCGCAGAGGAATACCTTGGAGTAACAGGGAACAGTTTAGTCGAATACACAGTTGAAAGCTTAGTGCTAGCAAACAAAGGTTCGGTAAACATTATTGTCTGGTTTTAAGAAAAATCTGAGGATACACAACATAAAAATGTACAAACATACAATCAAAATGTCCTTTTCCATGAGAGAACTGACCTTGGCTTTTGAATGCTTTAAACCTAGGCAGGTCGCTAATAAGGAGGCGTCGGATGACACCTGGAGATCTGGACTCGATGTTTGGAATAAACTCCTTCAACTCCTCTATAAGCCGCTGCATTTCCCTAGGGCAGGGTAAGGGAACAAGCCATACTTTCGAAAGCGAGCAAGGGAAAATGAAAATAACTGCCTGGTCCATGAGATGTTAAATGTCAAAACACATTTCTAAACTACTCACTCCGAGATGGAATTCCTGGTGTCATTTTCTTTATCCATCCCTGCATTTTGCAGCTCTGTTTCTTCTCTGCTGCTGGGGAGGGAATCCTCCCCTTGTGTCTTGGTGTCTGGCACTTCTGGACCCAAACTATTTTCTGCAGTCCCTGTACCCCTATCCAAATGTCTCTTTTTAGTTTTCCTTTTGGCCTTTTTTGTCTTCCTTTTGGCGCCTCTATCATTTTCCAGTGCTACATTCTCTTCATTCTGGTGGGATTCCGACATCTCTCCAACATCTGATGCAGCGGTCACCTCTGGAGGACCAGAAGGCTGCTCTGTTCTTCGCTTCTTCACTTTCGGTTTTATGTCAGGATTTAGACAACTGGACTCGGTACAGTGTTTTGCTGTTGTAAGTGTTGCAGTCTCTAGACTACTGTCCGTGTTGTGTTCTGTTGGATGAGCAGTTTCATAGTCCTCCCCTCTCGCCTCAGGCTCTGTAGATCGGATTTTCCTGTGTCGTTTCTTCCTCTTGGTCAGTTCTGGGACACCCTCTGAACAGTCTTGGTTCACCGTTTCGATATTCTCCAACATATCTGGTTCAGGAGCGGTCAAGTCCACTTCCTGTTCAGGTAGCTTTTTGTCATGTTTCTTTTTCTTTCGTCTACAGATATGTTCTCTATCGTCCTGGGTTACCTTGGTTATAATGGGGTCTGGGTTGTTTACTGTCACAGCGTGGCGACCAGGACCCTGGCTGGTGGTGGAAGGTCCGCATTCCTCATGCACCGAAAGGTCATCACTCTTTTTTTTCTTTTTCTTCTTTTTCTTCCCAGCTAAAAGTGTCTCAATTTGTTCTGTGAGTGGGTGTTCAGTGTCTTCAAATGAAAGGGGTGATGTTTGAGACATCTCAATGAGTAAGGAACTATCCTTCGACTTCTTCCGTCCAAAAACTCCTGGACAGTTAGTGGTTCCGCCTACCATGTTCACGACTCCTCAGACTGCACAACGGAAATGTAATTTATAAACGTTCTTTAATTTGCCATACGCTATTCCAAATAATGTAATCGCTAAAAAAAACTAACTTCCAGAGGACGAACATTAACCAGTTCAATAACGTGGCTACGGAAATATATTAGCTAGCTCTACGACTTTGCATTCCTTGATTTGCCAAGTTATGCAACATATATTACATATGGGATAAGATTTCAAGAATAAAAACAAGAAGAGCAATCTCTTACCAAACCGAAGTCAAACGCACATGGACTTCTTCTTTTTTGAATCCAGGCGGCTTCAACAGGAAGCTTGTCTCACTCTTTGCTTAAACTCTCCACTGACATCTAGGGCAGAGGATGTCATGTGAGGGGTCCGTCCGATCCCATGAAGTTGGTTAGCTTTCATCCAGCGACTCTAGTATTTTATATGCTAAAACATCTTCCTATCTACAATAGCTACACTCACCATGGTAGCCTGTAAATTATTATCAGGGGCCGTTTAGGAATTAATTCAGACTGAGCGTACACAAACACATATGAAACAGATACACATTCACATATGAAACGTTCACACACATCAATACTACTGAAAACTCACATCCACATACTGTATGTGAAATGCTCGCATCGACACATGAAACTCATTCACATGTGAAATGTTCACACACGCATTCATAAATGTTAAAACGTAGGGAAACTTAACTTAAGTTATGACAAACTACATTAATTTAGAGCTCACGTAACCGTGGATGCAAACCAATGACTGTAAAAAGTCAAGGATACAAACACTCGGGATGCAGTTGCACATTTGAAACACCAGATGGCACCAGCACGGTAAAAAGGCTACAATGATAGGCATGCATGCGTCATCATATTGTCATTAATTTTCGTATTAAAATCGTACACTTGAACTGTGTACACCATATTGAAGAGAAGGGCTTTTTCTAATTATATAAGTGTATACGTGATTTAAGGAAAATCATCCATTATCAAGAAGATTTCAAACAGCAATTTTTAATCTTCTCGTACAACTTCATTTTCAACAACTTTTATTACAAGATAGATGAAAACGTATATAAAACATACTTTATGTCCACATTAAATCGGCAAACAAGTAATAGATATTTAGGTAGGGTAGGCCTACTTAATTTTCACAGAAATCTGCAAAAAGAGGCTAAACAGTTCTACTACGGTCAGTATCTCACTAATCGTATACTTTTGTCCGAAACTCGCGTTACTCCAACAAACACACATTATTAAAGAAACTTCATTTATGCTACAAACCTGCCGTAGCTTACTCCATTCAAACCCGGCAATTGCACTCTATTAAAACAAATGGACTAAAAATGTTAAAAAATATCGTGATGTAAATTTTAGGATATAGGCCCTGTTATCAGGCTATCATCTGGTAAATAGGACAATAAACCCCGTGCTGGAATTTTATAATTAAAAGTTTGAGGTCAGAAGAATTTGCCTTTATCTGTTTATTCTTGCAACAAGGAGGAGCATTCTAAAACAGTACCAAAGTGATGTCTGTAATAGAAGGGCTCTCTGAAAATGACATAACCGAGCACTCTTTTAAACAGTAGTTCCAGACAGTTACATAATCAGTTCAATACTTCATGTCTATCAAAAGAGGCACTCCACAATATGCAAGAAAGCAGAAAGGAAACAGGTTGCAGAACTTAATACAGATGTTTAACACTAGAGACAGAGCTTAAGACAAGAAAAAGGAACTTGTGTTGAAGAATCCCTGCTGTGTGGGCAAAACAACCAGGGTCAAACAGTCACATTTGTTAGACGTTTGGTCAGCAAGCAGAAACTTAAGCAATACTGTCTTAGGCCAAAAGGTTATTCTAGCTTTACAGAAGTTAAAACCTAAACAATAATTGTTCTAGGCCAAAGAATATAGACATCTAAAAAAGATAAGATAAGATAGACATCTTTAAAAAAAGTCATTTTCTATTACAACCCTTTTGTTTCAGAAACATCCAGTCTCTTGGCCCTTAAATTTCTAAAAGTAAATACAGAGAAGTGTGTCCGTATTCTTCAACAATGGATGAAGATCAGTTTGCATTGGACGACTAATCATCAAATTCAAATCAAATTAATTTGTATAGCCCTTTTTCCAAGCAATGTCACAGAGGGCTTGACACACGCCTGTAGAACTACCCCTCAACCAACCTAAACCCTCAAGGAAGACAAGGAAAACTTGAGAAAAAAAAACAGAAAAAAACTTGGGAGGAGCAGTTGAGTGCTCCCCTCCTCCAAATACAGTTGGTGAAAGAGAGGTGCAGAACACAGGCTGTTATGCCCCTCGCCATGTTTGCATGTGTGTTCTGTCTTGTGTGTTTGTTTAGTGTTACGGCCTTTCCCCCTAGACAAGGTTCGTAATAGTCATACATCAATAAAAGTTGATGACAAAATGGAGATGGAAAATGGTCATACAGAGGTTCTCTCAGGTGGTGGATGCTGGGACAGCTTGGCCCCAGACATTACTTCTTTGGGGGTTTTCTATTGTGAACACGTAGGTGACTCTTCAGATGGCCATTTGTTTTACCTGAATAGTCACAGAGGTCACACCTGTAGGGCTTCTCTCCAGTGTGGATCCTGCTGTGAACTGTTAAATTGCTAGCATGGCTAAAGGTTTTACCACAGAGGTAACAGATGTAGGGCTTCTCTCCAGTGTGGATCCTGCGGTGAGTTGTGAAATGGCCAGCGTGGCTAAAGGTTTTACCACAGAGGTCACAGCTGTAGGGCTTCTCTCCAGTGTGGATCCTGCTGTGAATTGTCAAACTGCTAGCACGGCTAAAGGTTTTACCACAGAGGTCACAGCTGTAGGGCTTCTCTCCAGTGTGGATTCTGCAGTGATCTGTAAAATCCCTATTGCTGCTAAAGGTTTTACCACAGAGCTCACATCTGTAGGGCTTCTCTCCAGTGTGCATCCTGCGGTGAGTTGTGAAATGGCCAGCGTGGCTAAAGGTTTTACCACAGAGGTAACAGATGTAGGGCTTCTCTCCAGTGTGGCTCCTGCTGTGAACTGTGAAACTGCTAGCATGGGTAAAGGCTTTACCACAGAGGTCACAGCTGTAGGGCTTCTCTCCAGTGTGGATCCTTCTATGAATTCTGAAATGGCTAGCCTGGCTAAAGGTTTTCCCACAGAGGTCACAGCTGTAGGGCTTCTCTCCAGTGTGGATCCTGCTGTGAACTGTGAAACTGCTAGCATGGGTAAAGGCTTTACCACAGAGGTCACAGCTGTAGGGCTTCTCTCCAGTGTGGATCCTTCTATGAATTCTGAAATGGCTAGCCTGGCTAAAGGTTTTCCCACAGAGGTCACAGCTGTAGGGCTTCTCTCCAGTGTGGATCCTCATGTGCTTCTTGAGGTTCCTGGATGAGGAAAGGCTCTTCCCACATGTAGCACAGTGATGTGTCTCCATAACTCAGCTCTCTCTTTGTTCTCTGTCTGGTCTCTCTGTATCCTGTCTTGTATCTAGTCTCTGGAAGCTTGTTTCTCTCTCTGGTTGATCCTCTGTCTGATTACTGCTGTTTCTGGTTGAAACTTTCAATAGTTGAGTCTCTCTCTGTAGTCTCTCAGGTTGAGTCTCTGTAGTCTCTCTGGAGCCTTAAGGTGTCTCCTCTGTCTAGTCTCCGCCCATGATAAAGTATGATTGGCCAGTAGGGGATCTGGAAGAAACAGTTCAAAGTTACTTTTGTCAGTGTCCATTTTGCAAATGTAATGTTGATCATTTGGTGAGAGGTGTATGTTTCTCAGGTTTATATTTACTGGAGAAACACAACACTGTGATAAAACATAATCTCTGGCATAATCATCTGGCATACCTCAGTAATTTGGCTTTCTTCAAAATAATAATAGCCTATAGGATTAGTTACTACACAATAAGCATGACATGTAGGAATTAACAATAAAATAACTTTGGATTGGAATTGCAAGTTTTAATTCCAATAATATTAATATACTCTATTGGGTCTCATACTCTATGTGTCTCGTTTTCTATTTAAAAACGGATATTACAACATAGAAAATAAATTACGGAATGTTTCCACTGTAGCAATACAGAACGCAGCAAACTATCTCTATGCTGACTACGAGGGCGGTCAAATTAAAGTTCACAAAACTGAAGTACATACCTTGAGACTCACAAAACTGTCTGCATCTGAATAACAAAAAAAAAATCATATTACATTCACTTTTCACAACGTAGCCTACTAACATACCCGTATCCCCATTATAGACAAATCTAGCTAACAACACAATGGAAGTAAAGCTAGCTAGCTAGCTAGCACCGAAATTAGTTTTAAATCAAGCACAAAGTCGCAAATCTTGGATACAACGTCAAAAGCAACGCATATAACGATTGCACGTACCTTCATATTTGTTAGAACTGCAACAGAGCTTTGATCTTTAAATGCATTAGGTCTCAAAATGTTCAAACGTAGGGACACTTCACTGTACGTATCTCCATGATAAACTGCACATGTTTATTCTTCGACAGGTCTGCAAACGCATTAGTAAGCAGAGAATTAAATCGTTTTAACAAATCGAGTCGAGTCTCATTTTAACTGACTAAACTTTCTCTTCATTTGGGTAGACCACAGTTCTCTGCTATCTTGTTAAGTAGGCTACACCTGTTGTATGTAAATATGTTTGAGCTGTCGAAAGTACAGGATTGCTTCATATTTTTACTGTAAATGTCACAAGTAGGCTATATATTTAGGTAGTAATTATTTTTAAATGGTGAACGCATGTTATTCTCGACGATGGAAATCAAGTTATGTAAGGTGACTGACAATGTTTGAATTGACTTTAGGCTGTGGATGATAAAAATGAAAACATTCACATAATTTGTGAAAGTCTATAAGAGATTACAGGTGTATCCAACTCTAATCCTTGGGCCTGCTCCTCAGAGCAGCAGAGTAACAGCTGGACTAGAGCATTCTAGTGTCACTGGAATATAGTTTGTACTTGGTGCACTCACTCAGCTGATCTCTCAATTTGACTGACATAAATACACCCTCTTCACATACTCCTGGGTGTATTTTATGTTACACGCAGCAGCTCTGAGTTTAGTTTGAGTTACGAATGAGAGGAGTTCTTCACAGCACATTTCCCTTTCCCTGAATTTAGAGTTGTACCAAAAGTTCAGCTAACGTCCTGCTCTCATTTTAACTGACAAATATACACAGACTGATGCCCCCCAAGACACTCATCTGTGAACCATTGATGACAGTTCTGTCAGCAATCTTCAATCCTTATAGGATAACCCTTTCACTAACAGACATGTTCCTAATCAAACAGTATTATTAAATACATTATATGTGGACTGTTTTATGGGTAAGTAAATACATGTAATTCCCAAGATGAATTGTCCTTGTGTGCTTCTAGAAATACCCCGTTTGTATTCACGTATCTTACTGTGTTTTAGCTACCTAAAACTAGTGTTGGTTTACTTGTCTGGCACAACCAATGGGATGTTTCCCAAAATCCAACCTACCCGACATTCAGATGTCCATGCAGGACCCTCACGTTGACTCAAGCACATGCTTTATCGACATTGTGTGTTTTTTTCACAGTAGCGTTGCATGGTTGACATTTTTCTTAAGGGCGGTGTTTGAAGACATCTTTGGGGTGATTGTTATTCTTTTGCCAGAATTCCCATTTCTTGTACAACACATTGTCAAGATGTTCCCAATCGTACAAGCTTGATATACAGGCAATTTCCTGTTGGCATGTTTTTACCCAGCACTGAGTCCTCTAACCACTGCCATTATCATACTCAAATCTTCACAACTATTATCACTTTTAGGGCTTTCCTGGATTCCCTGGTCTACCTGGCTTACTTGGAATAAAGGTATTTGTCCTTGTCAAGTCCACTTGAACACCCTTGCATATGCACACATAGCCTATTCTGAAGATTTCTAAATATTGATCTAAATTATATGTAAATGTATAGCTTATGGAAATGCAGCTATTTGTATTTTATACTTTAATTACCGTGATTTTATCCAGGGGCTTTTCGGGAGCCGTGGGGGGCAATTTCATCAGGGGGGCCATGGCCCCCCATGGCAGGGCCCCTTGGGGCCCATGCTGTTGAACCTGTATACACCCACTTAAATGAATCCTGAAGTTAAAACACCAGCATTTACATAATGAATTATGTGTGATTATATGTATGTGCGTTTCAGTGTCCTTTTACAAATATAAATGGGTAGAAACTGGGGGGGACGGTATAAACGGCATAGAAATATGCCGGTATGAATTAGGCCTACAATATGAATCTTGACCATAACGTTAAATGCGCAGTAAAGCCTTCCACGAATTGCATTTGTCAAGGCCCCATTCACACCAGGCACGGCATAAAATTACTGTGCAGAATCTAAACCCCAATATCGCAAGCAATCTATGCAAATGTTGCAACCAATCTTCTGCATCCTCATAATCAGTGTTGTATAGATGGAGTAGACCATCTTTTTCGGTCTTTATCGTTCGGTTTTTAAATGACACAACTTCAGTGTTTACAGAGACTTAAAAGGTTGGTTAGAATTGTGAAATGTTTATTGTATAGCAACAGATTTGTTACCACTAGCTTACTACTAATACTGAACAAAGTTTTCTTCTGATCCCATAAAAGTAGCCTACTGTTGAACTCTACATGTTCTGTGGCAATTCACTGCGGCAGATTATGGCCGGTGCCGATTGCATTCTACTGAAACAAATGGACTGAAAATGTTAAGAAAAACTCACATATAGTGATATATAGCCTACTGTTACCGTCCGTGCTACAAAATTATACTGTGATTACGTAAATCTTAGGACATAGGCCTACCGCCCAGCCCTATGTTTAACACATCTCTGTTCCAGTCTTCATCATCCAGTGAGGTAGGAGAGAAGGGTGTAAACTGCCCTGTTATCAGGCTATCATCTGGTAAATAGGACAATAAACCCTTTTGTTTCAGAACCATCCAGTCTCTTGACCCTTTACTTGTAAATGTAAATACAGAGAAGTGAGTCCATGTTCTTCAACAATGGATAAAAATAAGTGTGCATTGGACGACTGATCATCAAATTTAAATCACATTTATTTGTATAACCCTTTTTAATGCAATGTCACAGAGGGCTTCACATACGCCCGTAGAACTGCCCCTTAACCAACCTAAAACCTCAAGGAAGACAAGGAAAATTTGAAAAAAATAGAAGAAAACTTGGGAGGTTTCTAAAGACAGTTGGTAAAAGAGAGGTGCAAAACACAGGCTGTTTCGTCCCTCGCCCTGTTTGCATGCGTGTTCTGTCTTGTGTGTTTGTTTAGTGTTACAGCCTTTCCCCCTAGACAAGGTTCGTAATAGTCATACATCAATAAAAGTTAGATGACAAAATGGAAGAACCTTGGGAGATAGCAGTCTAACAGTAGAGGGATTGGGATTTTGTAGTTGTAGGCTGGTAGTTCTTCCAACTGTGGGTCATACAGAAGTTTTCTCAGGTGGTGACTGCTGGGGCAGCTTGGCCCCAGACATTACTTCTTTGGGGGTTTTCTATTGTGAACACGCAGGTGACTCTTCAGATGGTCCTTTGTTTTACCTGAATAGTCACAGAGGTCACAGCTGTAGGGCTTCTCTCCAGTGTGGATCCTGCTGTGAACTGTTAAATTGCTAGCATGGCTAAAGGTTTTACCACAGAGGTAACAGATGTAGGGCTTCTCTCCAGTGTGGATCCTGCGGTGAGTTGTGAAATGGCCAGCGTGGTTAAAGGTTTTACCACAGAGGTCACAGCTGTAGGGCTTTTCCCCAGTGTGGATTCTGTGGTGATCTGTCAAACTGCTAGCACGGCTAAAGGTTTTAGCACAGAGGTCACAGCTGTAGGGCTTCTCTCCAGTGTGGATCCTTCTATGAGTTCTGAATTGGCTAGCCCGGCTAAAGGTTTTACCACAGAGGTCACAGCTGTAGGGTTTCTCTCCAGTGTGGATTCTGCAGTGAGTTGTGAAATTGTCAGCGTGGCTAAAGGTTTTACCACAGAGGTCACAGCTGTAGGGCTTCTCTCCAGTGTGGATCCTGCTGTGAACTGTGAAACTGCTAGCATGGGTAAAGGTTTTCCCACAGAGGTCACAGCTGTAGGGCTTCTCTCCAGTGTGGATCCTTCTATGAATTCTGAAATGGCTAGCCTGACTAAAGGTTTTCCCACAGAGGTCACAGCTGTAGGGCTTCTCTCCAGTGTGGATCCTCATGTGCTTCTTGAGGTGACTGGATGAGGAAAGGCTCTTCCCACACGTATCACAGTGATGTGTCTCCATAACTCAGCTCTCTCTTGGTTCTCTGTCTGGTCTCTCTGTATCCTGTCTTGTATCTAGTCTCTGGAAGCTTGTTTCTCTCTCTGGTTGATCCTCTGTCTGATTACTGCTGTTTCTGGTTGAAACTTTCAATAGTTGAGTCTCTCTCTGTAGTCTCTCAGGTTGAGTCTCTGTAGTCTCTCTGGAGCCCTAAGGTGTCTCCTCTGTCTCCGCCCATGATAAAGTATGATTGGCCAGTAGGGGATCTGGAAGAAACAGTTCAAAGTTACTTGTGTCAGTGTCCATTTTGCAAATGTAATGTTGATCATTTGGTGAGAGGTGTATGTTTCTCAGGTTTATATTTACTGGAGAAACACAACACTGTGATAAAACATAATCTCTAGCATACACTCCTCAGTAATTTGTCTTTCTTCAAAATAATAATAGCCTATAGGATTAGTTACTACACAATAAGCATGACATGTAGGAATTAACAATAAAATAACTTTGGATTGGAATTGCAAGTTTTAATTCCAATAATATTAATATATTCTATTGGGTCTCATACTCTATGTGTCTCGTTTTCTATTTAAAACGGATATTACAACATAGAAAATAAATTACGGAATGTTTCCACTGTAGCAATACAGAACGCAGCAAACTATCTCTTTATGCTGCCTACGAGGGCGGTCAAATTAAAGTTCACAAAACTGAAGTACATACCTTGAGACTCACAAAACTGTCTGCATCTGAATAACAAAAAAATCATATTACATTCACTTTTCACAACGTAGCCTACTAACATACCCGTATCCCCATTATAGACAAATCTAGCTAACAACACAATGGAAGTAAAGTTAGCTAGCTAGCTAGCACCGAAATTAGTTTTAAACCAAGCACAAAGTCGCAAATCCTGGATACAACGTCAAAAGCAACGCATATAACGATTGCACGTACCTTCATAGTTGTTAGAACTGCAACAGAGCTTTGATCTTTAAATGCATTAGGTCTCAAAATGTTAAAACGTAGGGACACTTCACTTTACGTATCTCCATGATAAACTGCACATGTTTATTCTTCGACAGGTCTGCAAACGCATTTGTAAACAGAGAATTAAATCGTTTTAACAAATCGAGTCGAGGCTCTCATTTTAACTGACTAAACTTTCTCTTCATTTGGGTAGACCACAGTTCTCTGCTATCTAGTTAAGTAGGCTACACCTGTTGTATGTAAATATGTTTGAGCTGTCGAAAGTACAGGATTGCTTCATATTTTTACTGTAAATGTCACAAGTAGGCTATATATTTAGGTAGTAATTATTTTTAAATGGTGAACGCATGTTATTCTCGACGATGGAAATCAAGTTATGTAAGGTGACTGACAATGTTTGAATTGACTTTAGGCTGTGGATGATAAAAATGAAAACATTCACATAATTTGTGAAAGTCTATAAGAGATTACAGGTGTATCCAACTCTAATCCTTGGGCCTGCTCCTCAGAGCAGCAGAGTAACAGCTGGACTAGAGCATTCTAGTGTCACTGGAATATAGTTTGTACTTGGTGCACTCACTCAGCTGATCTCTCAACTTGACTGACATAAATACACCCTCTTCACATACTCCTGGGTGTATTTTATGTTACACGCAGCAGCTCTGAGTTTAGTTTGAGTTACGAATGAGAGGAGTTCTTCACAGCACATTTCCCTTTCCCTGAATTTAGAGTTGTACCAAAAGTTCAGCTAACGTCCTGCTCTCATTTTAACTGACAAATATACACAGACCGATGCCCCCCAAGACACTCATCTGTGAACCATTGATGACAGTTCTGTCAGCAATCTTCAATCCTTATAGGATAACCCTTTCACTAACAGACATGTTCCTAATCAAACAGTATTATTAAATACATTATATGTGGACTGTTTTATGGGTAAGTAAATACATGTAATTCCCAAGATGAATTGTCCTTGTGTGCTTCTAGAAATACCCCGTTTGTATTCACGTATCTTACTGTGTTTTAGCTACCTAAAACTAGTGTTGGTTTACTTGTCTGGCACAACCAATGGGATGTTTCCAAAAATCCAACCTACCCGACATTCAGATGTCCATGCAGGACCCTCACGTTGACTCAAGCACATGCTTTATCGCCATTGTGTGTTTTTTTCACAGTAGCGTTGCATGGTTGACATTTTTCTTAAGGGCGGTGTTTGAAGACATCTTTGGGGTGATTGTTATTCTTTTGCCAGAATTCCCATTTCTTGTACAACACATTGTCAAGATGTTCCCAATCGTACAAGCTTGATATACAGGCAATTTCCTGTTGGCATGTTTTTACCCAGCACTGAGTCCTCTAACCACTGCCATTATCATACTCAAATCTTCACAACTATTATCACTTTTAGGGCTTTCCTGGATTCCCTGGTCTACCTGGCTTACTTGGAATAAAGGTATTTGTCCTTGTCAAGTCCACTTGAACACCCTTGCATATGCACACATAGCCTATTCTGAAGATTTCTAAATATTGATCTAAATTATATGTAAATGTATAGCTTATGGAAATGCAGCTATTTGTATTTTATACTTTAATTACCGTGATTTTATCCAGGGGCTTTTCGGGAGCCGTGGGGGGCGATTTCATCAGGGGGGCCATGGCCCCCCATGGCAGGGCCCCTTGGGGCCCATGCTGTTGAACCTGTATACACCCACTTAAATGAATCCTGAAGTTAAAACACCAGCATTTACATAATGAATTATGTGTGATTATATGTATGTGCGTTTCAGTGTCCTTTTACAAATATAAATGGGTAGAAACTGGGGGGGACGGTATAAACGGCATAGAAATATGCCGGTATGAATTAGGCCTACAATATGAATCTTGACCATAACGTTAAATGCGCAGTAAAACCTTCCACGAATTGCATTTGTCAAGGCCCCATTCACACCAGGCACGGCATAAAATTACTGTGCAGAATTTAAACCCCAATATCGCAAGCAATCTATGCAAATGTTGCAACCAATCTTCTGCATCCTCATAATCAGTGTTGTATAGATGGAGTAGACCATCTTTTTCGGTCTTTATCGTTCGATTTTTAAATGACACAACTTCAGCGTTTACAGAGACTTAAAGGTTGGTTAGAGTTGTGAAATGTTTATTGTATAGCAACAGATTTGTTACCACTAGCTTACTACTAATACTGAACAAAGTTTTCTTCTGATCCCATAAAAGTAGCCTACTGTTGAACTCTACATGTTCTGTGGCAATTCACTGCGGCAGATTATGGCCGGTGCCGATTGCATTCTACTGAAACAAATGGACTGAAAATGTTAAGAAAAACTCACATATCGTGATATATAGCCTACTGTTACCGTCCGTGCTACAAAATTATACTGTGATTACGTAAATCTTAGGACATAGGCCTACCGCCCAGCCCTATGTTTAACCCTTGTGCTGCCTTCGGGTCACATGACCCAAAGGTTCATAACGAACCACCGTTGTGTTTACCCAATTTTACCCAATACAAAAACAAATAACAATTATTTTCTTTTAACCATTGCAATGTGGGGGGTCTGAGACAGCCCGACAGTTAAAAGAAAATGCTTCACTTTGTTTTTGTAGGAGGTAAATTTGTCGCAATACGACGGTGGGTCACAATGACTGATGGGTCAGAATGACCCGAAGATAACACAAGGGTTAACACATCTCTGTTCCAGTCTTCATCATCCAGTGAGGTAGGAGAGAAGGGTGTAAACTGCCCTGTTATCAGGCTATCATCTGGTAAATAGGACAATAAACCCTTTTGTTTCAGAACCATCCAGTCTCTTGACCCTTTACTTGTAAATGTAAATACAGAGAAGTGAGTCCATGTTCTTCAACAATGGATACAAATAAGTGTGCATTGGACGACTGATCATCAAATTTAAATCACATTTATTTGTATAACCCTTTTTAATGCAATGTCACAGAGGGCTTCACATACGCCCGTAGAACTGCCCCTTAACCAACCTAAAACCTCAAGGAAGACAAGGAAAATTTGAAAAAAATAGAAGAAAACTTGGGAGGTTTCTAAAGACAGTTGGTGAGGTTTCTAAAGACAGTTGGTGAAAGAGAGGTGCAAAACACAGGCTGTTTCGTCCCTCGCCCTGTTTGCATGTGTGTTCTGTCTTGTGTGTTTGTCTAGTGTTACAGCCTTTCCCCCTAGACAAGATTCGTAATAGTCATACATCAATAAAAGTTAGATGACAAAATGGAAGAACCTTGGGAGATAGCAGTCTAACAGTAGAGGGATTGGGATTTTGTAGTTGTAGGCTGGTAGTTCTTCCAACTGTGGGTCATACAGAAGTTTTCTCAGGTGGTGACTGCTGGGGCAGCTTGGCCCCAGACATTACTTCTTTGGGGGTTTTCTATTGTGAACACGCAGGTGACTCTTCAGATGGTCCTTTGTTTTACCTGAATAGTCACAGAGGTCACAGCTGTAGGGCTTCTCTCCAGTGTGGATCCTGCTGTGAACTGTTAAATTGCTAGCATGGCTAAAGGTTTTACCACAGAGGTAACAGATGTAGGGCTTCTCTCCAGTGTGGATCCTGCGGTGAGTTGTGAAATGGCCAGCGTGGTTAAAGGTTTTACCACAGAGGTCACAGCTGTAGGGCTTTTCCCCAGTGTGGATTCTGTGGTGATCTGTCAAACTGCTAGCACGGCTAAAGGTTTTAGCACAGAGGTCACAGCTGTAGGGCTTCTCTCCAGTGTGGATCCTTCTATGAGTTCTGAATTGGCTAGCCCGGCTAAAGGTTTTACCACAGAGGTCACAGCTGTAGGGTTTCTCTCCAGTGTGGATTCTGCAGTGAGTTGTGAAATTGTCAGCGTGGCTAAAGGTTTTACCACAGAGGTCACAGCTGTAGGGCTTCTCTCCAGTGTGGATCCTGCTGTGAACTGTGAAACTGCTAGCATGGGTAAAGGTTTTCCCACAGAGGTCACAGCTGTAGGGCTTCTCTCCAGTGTGGATCCTTCTATGAATTCTGAAATGGCTAGCCTGACTAAAGGTTTTCCCACAGAGGTCACAGCTGTAGGGCTTCTCTCCAGTGTGGATCCTCATGTGCTTCTTGAGGTGACTGGATGAGGAAAGGCTCTTCCCACACGTATCACAGTGATGTGTCTCCATAACTCAGCTCTCTCTTGGTTCTCTGTCTGGTCTCTCTGTATCCTGTCTTGTATCTAGTCTCTGGAAGCTTGTTTCTCTCTCTGGTTGATCCTCTGTCTGATTACTGCTGTTTCTGGTTGAAACTTTCAATAGTTGAGTCTCTCTCTGTAGTCTCTCAGGTTGAGTCTCTGTAGTCTCTCTGGAGCCCTAAGGTGTCTCCTCTGTCTCCGCCCATGATAAAGTATGATTGGCCAGTAGGGGATCTGGAAGAAACAGTTCAAAGTTACTTGTGTCAGTGTCCATTTTGCAAATGTAATGTTGATCATTTGGTGAGAGGTGTATGTTTCTCAGGTTTATATTTACTGGAGAAACACAACACTGTGATAAAACATAATCTCTGGCATACACTCCTCAGTAATTTGTCTTTCTTCAAAATAATAATAGCCTATAGGATTAGTTACTACACAATAAGCATGACATGTAGGAATTAACAATAAAATAACTTTGGATTGGAATTGCAAGTTTTAATTCCAATAATATTAATATATTCTATTGGGTCTCATACTCTATGTGTCTCGTTTTCTATTTAAAACGGATATTACAACATAGAAAATAAATTACGGAATGTTTCCACTGTAGCAATACAGAACGCAGCAAACTATCTCTTTATGCTGCCTACGAGGGCGGTCAAATTAAAGTTCACAAAACTGAAGTACATACCTTGAGACTCACAAAACTGTCTGCATCTGAATAACAAAAAAATCATATTACATTCACTTTTCACAACGTAGCCTACTAACATACCCGTATCCCCATTATAGACAAATCTAGCTAACAACACAATGGAAGTAAAGTTAGCTAGCTAGCTAGCACCGAAATTAGTTTTAAACCAAGCACAAAGTCGCAAATCCTGGATACAACGTCAAAAGCAACGCATATAACGATTGCACGTACCTTCATAGTTGTTAGAACTGCAACAGAGCTTTGATCTTTAAATGCATTAGGTCTCAAAATGTTAAAACGTAGGGACACTTCACTTTACGTATCTCCATGATAAACTGCACATGTTTATTCTTCGACAGGTCTGCAAACGCATTTGTAAACAGAGAATTAAATCGTTTTAACAAATCGAGTCGAGGCTCTCATTTTAACTGACTAAACTTTCTCTTCATTTGGGTAGACCACAGTTCTCTGCTATCTAGTTAAGTAGGCTACACCTGTTGTATGTAAATATGTTTGAGCTGTCGAAAGTACAGGATTGCTTCATATTTTTACTGTAAATGTCACAAGTAGGCTATATATTTAGGTAGTAATTATTTTTAAATGGTGAACGCATGTTATTCTCGACGATGGAAATCAAGTTATGTAAGGTGACTGACAATGTTTGAATTGACTTTAGGCTGTGGATGATAAAAATGAAAACATTCACATAATTTGTGAAAGTCTATAAGAGATTACAGGTGTATCCAACTCTAATCCTTGGGCCTGCTCCTCAGAGCAGCAGAGTAACAGCTGGACTAGAGCATTCTAGTGTCACTGGAATATAGTTTGTACTTGGTGCACTCACTCAGCTGATCTCTCAACTTGACTGACATAAATACACCCTCTTCACATACTCCTGGGTGTATTTTATGTTACACGCAGCAGCTCTGAGTTTAGTTTGAGTTACGAATGAGAGGAGTTCTTCACAGCACATTTCCCTTTCCCTGAATTTAGAGTTGTACCAAAAGTTCAGCTAACGTCCTGCTCTCATTTTAACTGACAAATATACACAGACCGATGCCCCCCAAGACACTCATCTGTGAACCATTGATGACAGTTCTGTCAGCAATCTTCAATCCTTATAGGATAACCCTTTCACTAACAGACATGTTCCTAATCAAACAGTATTATTAAATACATTATATGTGGACTGTTTTATGGGTAAGTAAATACATGTAATTCCCAAGATGAATTGTCCTTGTGTGCTTCTAGAAATACCCCGTTTGTATTCACGTATCTTACTGTGTTTTAGCTACCTAAAACTAGTGTTGGTTTACTTGTCTGGCACAACCAATGGGATGTTTCCAAAAATCCAACCTACCCGACATTCAGATGTCCATGCAGGACCCTCACGTTGACTCAAGCACATGCTTTATCGCCATTGTGTGTTTTTTTCACAGTAGCGTTGCATGGTTGACATTTTTCTTAAGGGCGGTGTTTGAAGACATCTTTGGGGTGATTGTTATTCTTTTGCCAGAATTCCCATTTCTTGTACAACACATTGTCAAGATGTTCCCAATCGTACAAGCTTGATATACAGGCAATTTCCTGTTGGCATGTTTTTACCCAGCACTGAGTCCTCTAACCACTGCCATTATCATACTCAAATCTTCACAACTATTATCACTTTTAGGGCTTTCCTGGATTCCCTGGTCTACCTGGCTTACTTGGAATAAAGGTATTTGTCCTTGTCAAGTCCACTTGAACACCCTTGCATATGCACACATAGCCTATTCTGAAGATTTCTAAATATTGATCTAAATTATATGTAAATGTATAGCTTATGGAAATGCAGCTATTTGTATTTTATACTTTAATTACCGTGATTTTATCCAGGGGCTTTTCGGGAGCCGTGGGGGGCGATTTCATCAGGGGGGCCATGGCCCCCCATGGCAGGGCCCCTTGGGGCCCATGCTGTTGAACCTGTATACACCCACTTAAATGAATCCTGAAGTTAAAACACCAGCATTTACATAATGAATTATGTGTGATTATATGTATGTGCGTTTCAGTGTCCTTTTACAAATATAAATGGGTAGAAACTGGGGGGGACGGTATAAACGGCATAGAAATATGCCGGTATGAATTAGGCCTACAATATGAATCTTGACCATAACGTTAAATGCGCAGTAAAACCTTCCACGAATTGCATTTGTCAAGGCCCCATTCACACCAGGCACGGCATAAAATTACTGTGCAGAATTTAAACCCCAATATCGCAAGCAATCTATGCAAATGTTGCAACCAATCTTCTGCATCCTCATAATCAGTGTTGTATAGATGGAGTAGACCATCTTTTTCGGTCTTTATCGTTCGATTTTTAAATGACACAACTTCAGCGTTTACAGAGACTTAAAGGTTGGTTAGAGTTGTGAAATGTTTATTGTATAGCAACAGATTTGTTACCACTAGCTTACTACTAATACTGAACAAAGTTTTCTTCTGATCCCATAAAAGTAGCCTACTGTTGAACTCTACATGTTCTGTGGCAATTCACTGCGGCAGATTATGGCCGGTGCCGATTGCATTCTACTGAAACAAATGGACTGAAAATGTTAAGAAAAACTCACATATCGTGATATATAGCCTACTGTTACCGTCCGTGCTACAAAATTATACTGTGATTACGTAAATCTTAGGACATAGGCCTACCGCCCAGCCCTATGTTTAACCCTTGTGCTGCCTTCGGGTCACATGACCCAAAGGTTCATAACGAACCACCGTTGTGTTTACCCAATTTTACCCAATACAAAAACAAATAACAATTATTTTCTTTTAACCATTGCAATGTGGGGGGTCTGAGACAGCCCGACAGTTAAAAGAAAATGCTTCACTTTGTTTTTGTAGGAGGTAAATTTGTCGCAATACGACGGTGGGTCACAATGACTGATGGGTCAGAATGACCCGAAGATAACACAAGGGTTAACACATCTCTGTTCCAGTCTTCATCATCCAGTGAGGTAGGAGAGAAGGGTGTAAACTGCCCTGTTATCAGGCTATCATCTGGTAAATAGGACAATAAACCCTTTTGTTTCAGAACCATCCAGTCTCTTGACCCTTTACTTGTAAATGTAAATACAGAGAAGTGAGTCCATGTTCTTCAACAATGGATACAAATAAGTGTGCATTGGACGACTGATCATCAAATTTAAATCACATTTATTTGTATAACCCTTTTTAATGCAATGTCACAGAGGGCTTCACATACGCCCGTAGAACTGCCCCTTAACCAACCTAAAACCTCAAGGAAGACAAGGAAAATTTGAAAAAAATAGAAGAAAACTTGGGAGGTTTCTAAAGACAGTTGGTGAGGTTTCTAAAGACAGTTGGTGAAAGAGAGGTGCAAAACACAGGCTGTTTCGTCCCTCGCCCTGTTTGCATGTGTGTTCTGTCTTGTGTGTTTGTCTAGTGTTACAGCCTTTCCCCCTAGACAAGATTCGTAATAGTCATACATCAATAAAAGTTAGATGACAAAATGGAAGAACCTTGGGAGATAGCAGTCTAACAGTAGAGGGATTGGGATTTTGTAGTTGTAGGCTGGTAGTTCTTCCAACTGTGGGTCATACAGAAGTTTTCTCAGGTGGTGACTGCTGGGGCAGCTTGGCCCCAGACATTACTTCTTTGGGGGTTTTCTATTGTGAACACGCAGGTGACTCTTCAGATGGTCCTTTGTTTTACCTGAATAGTCACAGAGGTCACAGCTGTAGGGCTTCTCTCCAGTGTGGATCCTGCTGTGAACTGTTAAATTGCTAGCATGGCTAAAGGTTTTACCACAGAGGTAACAGATGTAGGGCTTCTCTCCAGTGTGGATCCTGCGGTGAGTTGTGAAATGGCCAGCGTGGTTAAAGGTTTTACCACAGAGGTCACAGCTGTAGGGCTTTTCCCCAGTGTGGATTCTGTGGTGATCTGTCAAACTGCTAGCACGGCTAAAGGTTTTAGCACAGAGGTCACAGCTGTAGGGCTTCTCTCCAGTGTGGATCCTTCTATGAGTTCTGAATTGGCTAGCCCGGCTAAAGGTTTTACCACAGAGGTCACAGCTGTAGGGTTTCTCTCCAGTGTGGATTCTGCAGTGAGTTGTGAAATTGTCAGCGTGGCTAAAGGTTTTACCACAGAGGTCACAGCTGTAGGGCTTCTCTCCAGTGTGGATCCTGCTGTGAACTGTGAAACTGCTAGCATGGGTAAAGGTTTTCCCACAGAGGTCACAGCTGTAGGGCTTCTCTCCAGTGTGGATCCTTCTATGAATTCTGAAATGGCTAGCCTGACTAAAGGTTTTCCCACAGAGGTCACAGCTGTAGGGCTTCTCTCCAGTGTGGATCCTCATGTGCTTCTTGAGGTGACTGGATGAGGAAAGGCTCTTCCCACACGTATCACAGTGATGTGTCTCCATAACTCAGCTCTCTCTTGGTTCTCTGTCTGGTCTCTCTGTATCCTGTCTTGTATCTAGTCTCTGGAAGCTTGTTTCTCTCTCTGGTTGATCCTCTGTCTGATTACTGCTGTTTCTGGTTGAAACTTTCAATAGTTGAGTCTCTCTCTGTAGTCTCTCAGGTTGAGTCTCTGTAGTCTCTCTGGAGCCCTAAGGTGTCTCCTCTGTCTCCGCCCATGATAAAGTATGATTGGCCAGTAGGGGATCTGGAAGAAACAGTTCAAAGTTACTTGTGTCAGTGTCCATTTTGCAAATGTAATGTTGATCATTTGGTGAGAGGTGTATGTTTCTCAGGTTTATATTTACTGGAGAAACACAACACTGTGATAAAACATAATCTCTAGCATACACTCCTCAGTAATTTGTCTTTCTTCAAAATAATAATAGCCTATAGGATTAGTTACTACACAATAAGCATGACATGTAGGAATTAACAATAAAATAACTTTGGATTGGAATTGCAAGTTTTAATTCCAATAATATTAATATATTCTATTGGGTCTCATACTCTATGTGTCTCGTTTTCTATTTAAAACGGATATTACAACATAGAAAATAAATTACGGAATGTTTCCACTGTAGCAATACAGAACGCAGCAAACTATCTCTTTATGCTGCCTACGAGGGCGGTCAAATTAAAGTTCACAAAACTGAAGTACATACCTTGAGACTCACAAAACTGTCTGCATCTGAATAACAAAAAAATCATATTACATTCACTTTTCACAACGTAGCCTACTAACATACCCGTATCCCCATTATAGACAAATCTAGCTAACAACACAATGGAAGTAAAGTTAGCTAGCTAGCTAGCACCGAAATTAGTTTTAAACCAAGCACAAAGTCGCAAATCCTGGATACAACGTCAAAAGCAACGCATATAACGATTGCACGTACCTTCATAGTTGTTAGAACTGCAACAGAGCTTTGATCTTTAAATGCATTAGGTCTCAAAATGTTAAAACGTAGGGACACTTCACTTTACGTATCTCCATGATAAACTGCACATGTTTATTCTTCGACAGGTCTGCAAACGCATTTGTAAACAGAGAATTAAATCGTTTTAACAAATCGAGTCGAGGCTCTCATTTTAACTGACTAAACTTTCTCTTCATTTGGGTAGACCACAGTTCTCTGCTATCTAGTTAAGTAGGCTACACCTGTTGTATGTAAATATGTTTGAGCTGTCGAAAGTACAGGATTGCTTCATATTTTTACTGTAAATGTCACAAGTAGGCTATATATTTAGGTAGTAATTATTTTTAAATGGTGAACGCATGTTATTCTCGACGATGGAAATCAAGTTATGTAAGGTGACTGACAATGTTTGAATTGACTTTAGGCTGTGGATGATAAAAATGAAAACATTCACATAATTTGTGAAAGTCTATAAGAGATTACAGGTGTATCCAACTCTAATCCTTGGGCCTGCTCCTCAGAGCAGCAGAGTAACAGCTGGACTAGAGCATTCTAGTGTCACTGGAATATAGTTTGTACTTGGTGCACTCACTCAGCTGATCTCTCAACTTGACTGACATAAATACACCCTCTTCACATACTCCTGGGTGTATTTTATGTTACACGCAGCAGCTCTGAGTTTAGTTTGAGTTACGAATGAGAGGAGTTCTTCACAGCACATTTCCCTTTCCCTGAATTTAGAGTTGTACCAAAAGTTCAGCTAACGTCCTGCTCTCATTTTAACTGACAAATATACACAGACCGATGCCCCCCAAGACACTCATCTGTGAACCATTGATGACAGTTCTGTCAGCAATCTTCAATCCTTATAGGATAACCCTTTCACTAACAGACATGTTCCTAATCAAACAGTATTATTAAATACATTATATGTGGACTGTTTTATGGGTAAGTAAATACATGTAATTCCCAAGATGAATTGTCCTTGTGTGCTTCTAGAAATACCCCGTTTGTATTCACGTATCTTACTGTGTTTTAGCTACCTAAAACTAGTGTTGGTTTACTTGTCTGGCACAACCAATGGGATGTTTCCAAAAATCCAACCTACCCGACATTCAGATGTCCATGCAGGACCCTCACGTTGACTCAAGCACATGCTTTATCGCCATTGTGTGTTTTTTTCACAGTAGCGTTGCATGGTTGACATTTTTCTTAAGGGCGGTGTTTGAAGACATCTTTGGGGTGATTGTTATTCTTTTGCCAGAATTCCCATTTCTTGTACAACACATTGTCAAGATGTTCCCAATCGTACAAGCTTGATATACAGGCAATTTCCTGTTGGCATGTTTTTACCCAGCACTGAGTCCTCTAACCACTGCCATTATCATACTCAAATCTTCACAACTATTATCACTTTTAGGGCTTTCCTGGATTCCCTGGTCTACCTGGCTTACTTGGAATAAAGGTATTTGTCCTTGTCAAGTCCACTTGAACACCCTTGCATATGCACACATAGCCTATTCTGAAGATTTCTAAATATTGATCTAAATTATATGTAAATGTATAGCTTATGGAAATGCAGCTATTTGTATTTTATACTTTAATTACCGTGATTTTATCCAGGGGCTTTTCGGGAGCCGTGGGGGGCGATTTCATCAGGGGGGCCATGGCCCCCCATGGCAGGGCCCCTTGGGGCCCATGCTGTTGAACCTGTATACACCCACTTAAATGAATCCTGAAGTTAAAACACCAGCATTTACATAATGAATTATGTGTGATTATATGTATGTGCGTTTCAGTGTCCTTTTACAAATATAAATGGGTAGAAACTGGGGGGGACGGTATAAACGGCATAGAAATATGCCGGTATGAATTAGGCCTACAATATGAATCTTGACCATAACGTTAAATGCGCAGTAAAACCTTCCACGAATTGCATTTGTCAAGGCCCCATTCACACCAGGCACGGCATAAAATTACTGTGCAGAATTTAAACCCCAATATCGCAAGCAATCTATGCAAATGTTGCAACCAATCTTCTGCATCCTCATAATCAGTGTTGTATAGATGGAGTAGACCATCTTTTTCGGTCTTTATCGTTCGATTTTTAAATGACACAACTTCAGCGTTTACAGAGACTTAAAGGTTGGTTAGAGTTGTGAAATGTTTATTGTATAGCAACAGATTTGTTACCACTAGCTTACTACTAATACTGAACAAAGTTTTCTTCTGATCCCATAAAAGTAGCCTACTGTTGAACTCTACATGTTCTGTGGCAATTCACTGCGGCAGATTATGGCCGGTGCCGATTGCATTCTACTGAAACAAATGGACTGAAAATGTTAAGAAAAACTCACATATCGTGATATATAGCCTACTGTTACCGTCCGTGCTACAAAATTATACTGTGATTACGTAAATCTTAGGACATAGGCCTACCGCCCAGCCCTATGTTTAACCCTTGTGCTGCCTTCGGGTCACATGACCCAAAGGTTCATAACGAACCACCGTTGTGTTTACCCAATTTTACCCAATACAAAAACAAATAACAATTATTTTCTTTTAACCATTGCAATGTGGGGGGTCTGAGACAGCCCGACAGTTAAAAGAAAATGCTTCACTTTGTTTTTGTAGGAGGTAAATTTGTCGCAATACGACGGTGGGTCACAATGACTGATGGGTCAGAATGACCCGAAGATAACACAAGGGTTAACACATCTCTGTTCCAGTCTTCATCATCCAGTGAGGTAGGAGAGAAGGGTGTAAACTGCCCTGTTATCAGGCTATCATCTGGTAAATAGGACAATAAACCCTTTTGTTTCAGAACCATCCAGTCTCTTGACCCTTTACTTGTAAATGTAAATACAGAGAAGTGAGTCCATGTTCTTCAACAATGGATACAAATAAGTGTGCATTGGACGACTGATCATCAAATTTAAATCACATTTATTTGTATAACCCTTTTTAATGCAATGTCACAGAGGGCTTCACATACGCCCGTAGAACTGCCCCTTAACCAACCTAAAACCTCAAGGAAGACAAGGAAAATTTGAAAAAAATAGAAGAAAACTTGGGAGGTTTCTAAAGACAGTTGGTGAGGTTTCTAAAGACAGTTGGTGAAAGAGAGGTGCAAAACACAGGCTGTTTCGTCCCTCGCCCTGTTTGCATGTGTGTTCTGTCTTGTGTGTTTGTCTAGTGTTACAGCCTTTCCCCCTAGACAAGATTCGTAATAGTCATACATCAATAAAAGTTAGATGACAAAATGGAAGAACCTTGGGAGATAGCAGTCTAACAGTAGAGGGATTGGGATTTTGTAGTTGTAGGCTGGTAGTTCTTCCAACTGTGGGTCATACAGAAGTTTTCTCAGGTGGTGACTGCTGGGGCAGCTTGGCCCCAGACATTACTTCTTTGGGGGTTTTCTATTGTGAACACGCAGGTGACTCTTCAGATGGTCCTTTGTTTTACCTGAATAGTCACAGAGGTCACAGCTGTAGGGCTTCTCTCCAGTGTGGATCCTGCTGTGAACTGTTAAATTGCTAGCATGGCTAAAGGTTTTACCACAGAGGTAACAGATGTAGGGCTTCTCTCCAGTGTGGATCCTGCGGTGAGTTGTGAAATGGCCAGCGTGGTTAAAGGTTTTACCACAGAGGTCACAGCTGTAGGGCTTTTCCCCAGTGTGGATTCTGTGGTGATCTGTCAAACTGCTAGCACGGCTAAAGGTTTTAGCACAGAGGTCACAGCTGTAGGGCTTCTCTCCAGTGTGGATCCTTCTATGAGTTCTGAATTGGCTAGCCCGGCTAAAGGTTTTACCACAGAGGTCACAGCTGTAGGGTTTCTCTCCAGTGTGGATTCTGCAGTGAGTTGTGAAATTGTCAGCGTGGCTAAAGGTTTTACCACAGAGGTCACAGCTGTAGGGCTTCTCTCCAGTGTGGATCCTGCTGTGAACTGTGAAACTGCTAGCATGGGTAAAGGTTTTCCCACAGAGGTCACAGCTGTAGGGCTTCTCTCCAGTGTGGATCCTTCTATGAATTCTGAAATGGCTAGCCTGACTAAAGGTTTTCCCACAGAGGTCACAGCTGTAGGGCTTCTCTCCAGTGTGGATCCTCATGTGCTTCTTGAGGTGACTGGATGAGGAAAGGCTCTTCCCACACGTATCACAGTGATGTGTCTCCATAACTCAGCTCTCTCTTGGTTCTCTGTCTGGTCTCTCTGTATCCTGTCTTGTATCTAGTCTCTGGAAGCTTGTTTCTCTCTCTGGTTGATCCTCTGTCTGATTACTGCTGTTTCTGGTTGAAACTTTCAATAGTTGAGTCTCTCTCTGTAGTCTCTCAGGTTGAGTCTCTGTAGTCTCTCTGGAGCCCTAAGGTGTCTCCTCTGTCTCCGCCCATGATAAAGTATGATTGGCCAGTAGGGGATCTGGAAGAAACAGTTCAAAGTTACTTGTGTCAGTGTCCATTTTGCAAATGTAATGTTGATCATTTGGTGAGAGGTGTATGTTTCTCAGGTTTATATTTACTGGAGAAACACAACACTGTGATAAAACATAATCTCTGGCATACACTCCTCAGTAATTTGTCTTTCTTCAAAATAATAATAGCCTATAGGATTAGTTACTACACAATAAGCATGACATGTAGGAATTAACAATAAAATAACTTTGGATTGGAATTGCAAGTTTTAATTCCAATAATATTAATATATTCTATTGGGTCTCATACTCTATGTGTCTCGTTTTCTATTTAAAACGGATATTACAACATAGAAAATAAATTACGGAATGTTTCCACTGTAGCAATACAGAACGCAGCAAACTATCTCTTTATGCTGCCTACGAGGGCGGTCAAATTAAAGTTCACAAAACTGAAGTACATACCTTGAGACTCACAAAACTGTCTGCATCTGAATAACAAAAAAATCATATTACATTCACTTTTCACAACGTAGCCTACTAACATACCCGTATCCCCATTATAGACAAATCTAGCTAACAACACAATGGAAGTAAAGTTAGCTAGCTAGCTAGCACCGAAATTAGTTTTAAACCAAGCACAAAGTCGCAAATCCTGGATACAACGTCAAAAGCAACGCATATAACGATTGCACGTACCTTCATAGTTGTTAGAACTGCAACAGAGCTTTGATCTTTAAATGCATTAGGTCTCAAAATGTTAAAACGTAGGGACACTTCACTTTACGTATCTCCATGATAAACTGCACATGTTTATTCTTCGACAGGTCTGCAAACGCATTTGTAAACAGAGAATTAAATCGTTTTAACAAATCGAGTCGAGGCTCTCATTTTAACTGACTAAACTTTCTCTTCATTTGGGTAGACCACAGTTCTCTGCTATCTAGTTAAGTAGGCTACACCTGTTGTATGTAAATATGTTTGAGCTGTCGAAAGTACAGGATTGCTTCATATTTTTACTGTAAATGTCACAAGTAGGCTATATATTTAGGTAGTAATTATTTTTAAATGGTGAACGCATGTTATTCTCGACGATGGAAATCAAGTTATGTAAGGTGACTGACAATGTTTGAATTGACTTTAGGCTGTGGATGATAAAAATGAAAACATTCACATAATTTGTGAAAGTCTATAAGAGATTACAGGTGTATCCAACTCTAATCCTTGGGCCTGCTCCTCAGAGCAGCAGAGTAACAGCTGGACTAGAGCATTCTAGTGTCACTGGAATATAGTTTGTACTTGGTGCACTCACTCAGCTGATCTCTCAACTTGACTGACATAAATACACCCTCTTCACATACTCCTGGGTGTATTTTATGTTACACGCAGCAGCTCTGAGTTTAGTTTGAGTTACGAATGAGAGGAGTTCTTCACAGCACATTTCCCTTTCCCTGAATTTAGAGTTGTACCAAAAGTTCAGCTAACGTCCTGCTCTCATTTTAACTGACAAATATACACAGACCGATGCCCCCCAAGACACTCATCTGTGAACCATTGATGACAGTTCTGTCAGCAATCTTCAATCCTTATAGGATAACCCTTTCACTAACAGACATGTTCCTAATCAAACAGTATTATTAAATACATTATATGTGGACTGTTTTATGGGTAAGTAAATACATGTAATTCCCAAGATGAATTGTCCTTGTGTGCTTCTAGAAATACCCCGTTTGTATTCACGTATCTTACTGTGTTTTAGCTACCTAAAACTAGTGTTGGTTTACTTGTCTGGCACAACCAATGGGATGTTTCCCAAAATCCAACCTACCCGACATTCAGATGTCCATGCAGGACCCTCACGTTGACTCAAGCACATGCTTTATCGCCATTGTGTGTTTTTTTCACAGTAGCGTTGCATGGTTGACATTTTTCTTAAGGGCGGTGTTTGAAGACATCTTTGGGGTGATTGTTATTCTTTTGCCAGAATTCCCATTTCTTGTACAACACATTGTCAAGATGTTCCCAATCGTACAAGCTTGATATACAGGCAATTTCCTGTTGGCATGTTTTTACCCAGCACTGAGTCCTCTAACCACTGCCATTATCATACTCAAATCTTCACAACTATTATCACTTTTAGGGCTTTCCTGGATTCCCTGGTCTACCTGGCTTACTTGGAATAAAGGTATTTGTCCTTGTCAAGTCCACTTGAACACCCTTGCATATGCACACATAGCCTATTCTGAAGATTTCTAAATATTGATCTAAATTATATGTAAATGTATAGCTTATGGAAATGCAGCTATTTGTATTTTATACTTTAATTACCGTGATTTTATCCAGGGGCTTTTCGGGAGCCGTGGGGGGCGATTTCATCAGGGGGGCCATGGCCCCCCATGGCAGGGCCCCTTGGGGCCCATGCTGTTGAACCTGTATACACCCACTTAAATGAATCCTGAAGTTAAAACACCAGCATTTACATAATGAATTATGTGTGATTATATGTATGTGCGTTTCAGTGTCCTTTTACAAATATAAATGGGTAGAAACTGGGGGGGACGGTATAAACGGCATAGAAATATGCCGGTATGAATTAGGCCTACAATATGAATCTTGACCATAACGTTAAATGCGCAGTAAAACCTTCCACGAATTGCATTTGTCAAGGCCCCATTCACACCAGGCACGGCATAAAATTACTGTGCAGAATTTAAACCCCAATATCGCAAGCAATCTATGCAAATGTTGCAACCAATCTTCCGCATCCTCATAATCAGTGTTGTATAGATGGAGTAGACCATCGTTTTCGGTCTTTATCGTTCGATTTTTAAATGACACAACTTCAGCGTTTACAGAGACTTAAAGGTTGGTTAGAGTTGTGAAATGTTTATTGTATAGCAACAGATTTGTTACCACTAGCTTACTACTAATACTGAACAAAGTTTTCTTCTGATCCCATAAAAGTAGCCTACTGTTGAACTCTACATGTTCTGTGGCAATTCACTGCGGCAGATTATGGCCGGTGCCGATTGCATTCTACTGAAACAAATGGACTGAAAATGTTAAGAAAAACTCACATATCGTGATATATAGCCTACTGTTACCGTCCGTGCTACAAAATTATACTGTGATTACGTAAATCTTAGGACATAGGCCTACCGCCCAGCCCTATGTTTAACCCTTGTGCTGCCTTCGGGTCACATGACCCAAAGGTTCATAACGAACCACCGTTGTGTTTACCCAATTTTACCCAATACAAAAACAAATAACAATTATTTTCTTTTAACCATTGCAATGTGGGGGGTCTGAGACAGCCCGACAGTTAAAAGAAAATGCTTCACTTTGTTTTTGTAGGAGGTAAATTTGTCGCAATACGACGGTGGGTCACAATGACTGATGGGTCAGAATGACCCGAAGATAACACAAGGGTTAACACATCTCTGTTCCAGTCTTCATCATCCAGTGAGGTAGGAGAGAAGGGTGTAAACTGCCCTGTTATCAGGCTATCATCTGGTAAATAGGACAATAAACCCTTTTGTTTCAGAACCATCCAGTCTCTTGACCCTTTACTTGTAAATGTAAATACAGAGAAGTGAGTCCATGTTCTTCAACAATGGATACAAATAAGTGTGCATTGGACGACTGATCATCAAATTTAAATCACATTTATTTGTATAACCCTTTTTAATGCAATGTCACAGAGGGCTTCACATACGCCCGTAGAACTGCCCCTTAACCAACCTAAAACCTCAAGGAAGACAAGGAAAATTTGAAAAAAATAGAAGAAAACTTGGGAGGTTTCTAAAGACAGTTGGTGAGGTTTCTAAAGACAGTTGGTGAAAGAGAGGTGCAAAACACAGGCTGTTTCGTCCCTCGCCCTGTTTGCATGTGTGTTCTGTCTTGTGTGTTTGTCTAGTGTTACAGCCTTTCCCCCTAGACAAGGTTCGTAATAGTCATACATCAATAAAAGTTAGATGACAAAATGGAAGAACCTTGGGAGATAGCAGTCTAACAGTAGAGGGATTGGGATTTTGTAGTTGTAGGCTGGTAGTTCTTCCAACTGTGGGTCATACAGAAGTTTTCTCAGGTGGTGACTGCTGGGGCAGCTTGGCCCCAGACATTACTTCTTTGGGGGTTTTCTATTGTGAACACGCAGGTGACTCTTCAGATGGTCCTTTGTTTTACCTGAATAGTCACAGAGGTCACAGCTGTAGGGCTTCTCTCCAGTGTGGATCCTGCTGTGAACTGTTAATTTACTAGCATGGCTAAAGGTTTTACCACAGAGGTAACAGATGTAGGGCTTCTCTCCAGTGTGGATCCTGCGGTGAGTTGTGAAATGGCCAGCGCGGTTAAAGGTTTTACCACAGAGGTCACAGCTGTAGGGCTTTTCCCCAGTGTGGATTCTGTGGTGATCTGTCAAACTGCTAGCACGGCTAAAGGTTTTAGCACAGAGGTCACAGCTGTAGGGCTTCTCTCCAGTGTGGATCCTGCTGTGAACTGTTAAATTGCTAGCATATCTAAAGGTTTTACCACAGAGGTAACATACGTAGGGCTTCTCTCCAGTGTGGATCCTGCGGTGAGTTGTTAATTGGCCAGCGTCGTTAAAGGTTTTACCACAGAGGTCACAGCTGTAGGGCTTTTCCCCAGTGTGGATTCTGTGGTGAACTGTCACACCGCTAGAACGGCTAAAGGTTTTACCACAGAGGTCACAGCTGTAGGGCTTCTCTCCAGTGTGGATCCTTCTATGAGTTCTTAATTGGCCAGCCCGGCTAAAGGTTTTACCACAGAGGTCACAGCTGTAGGGCTTCTCTCCAGTGTGGATTCTGCAGTGATCTGTAAAACCCCTATTGCTGCTAAAGGTTTTACCACAGAGGTCACATCTGTAGGGCTTCTCTCCAGTGTGCATCCTGCGGTGAGTTGTGAAATGGCCAGCGTGGCTAAAGGTTTTACCACAGAGGTCACAGCTGTAGGGCTTCTCTCCAGTGTGGATCCTGCTGTGAACTGTCAAACTGCTAGCATGGGTAAAGGCTTTACCACAGAGGTCACAGCTGTAGGGCTTCTCTCCAGTGTGGATCCTTCTATGAATTCTGAAATGGATAGCCTGGCTAAAGGTTTTCCCACAGAGGTCACAGCTGTAGGGCTTCTCTCCAGTGTGGATCATCATGTGCTTCTTGAGCTTACTGGGTGAGGAAAGGCTCTTCCCACATGTAGCACAGTGATGTGTCTTCATAACTCAGCTCTCTCTTTGTTCTGTCTGGTCTCTGGATCCTGTCTTGTATCAAGTCTCTGGAAGCTTGTTTCTCTCTTGTGGCTCCTCTGTCTAGTTACTGCTGTTTCTGGTTGAGTCTCTGTAGTCTCTCTGGAGCCTTAAGGTGTCTTCTCTTTCTGGTCTCCGCCCATGATCAAGTATGATTGGCCAGTAGGGGATCTGGAAGAAACAGTTCCAGTTAGAGGCAGGGTAGGCAAGTTGCGCGAAGGTAGACATTTTAGCTTATTTTTTACACGATTCAAACCAAAATATCCCACTTCCTCCCTTCAAAGCAACCCCACAAAACTACAGTAACGAGCATGGAGTGGAGGGGCAGAATTATTTGTATGCCGAATTTAATAATTCAAATTCAGATTGCTGAAATTCAGACTGCGGAAATTCAGATTTTGTCTGAACTAGGCCAAAGGTGAAACAGCTTGCTTTCACAGGGAAAAGTAGACGATTTCAGAACGACCAAATTTTACCTAAGAACAAAAACTAAGAGTTGCTCGTTGGAGTAAGAGGATGGAACCCAATGTGGTATAAGTGCTTATGAAACTTGTAAAACCTGTGTCTTCTCCTCTGCTAAAATCGGCAGTTACTGTAACCAAGGGAGTCGAGTCGGAGGAGGGCGGCGGATGGAAGATGCGGAACTGGCAAAGCTGTAGCCTATATATTTATGTTTCTCTGTTGCGTTGTTCTCTCTTTTCTGTGTTGGAGTTATTTTAAGAGCTTGATGGCATCAACATCCAGCCTGATATAAAATCATTAACTTGAATTGTGTCTCTTCATTATAATACCCACACAGAAAATCCAAGTTGAATCATGTACCTAGCTATTGCTAATAGCCCATTTTGGGTAGTCATGCATATTGTTTTTCATTGTCTCCTTACAGTATATTCCTATCAAAGTCAATGTTCAGCCTATAGGCTATATGCTATACGGTAGGGATCTAACCGGCAACCTTCTGATTAATAGCCCGATTCCCGAACCGCTCAGCCATCTGACCCCCCAAATTTCAGACCGTGGAGTGAAATATTTGCTGTCTGAGAGTTCCAAACTAAATACATAAACAGGATATATCTGTAGTGCGGCCGAGTGGTGCAGCTTTGATTAATCGTCCACACAGCCGACGTCGGCAAGACGTAGCGTTACAGTGCGTTCACACTGCAGCGGAGCGGGCGGCGCGCGGCGTCGGCTTCCAATTCATTTTCAATGAAACCAGGCGTTGACGCTCGCGTAGGGCATTGTGGGAAGGCGAGCGGAGCGTTGCAAGTTGGATTTTCTCAACTTTATGTAAATGAGGAGCGTGAAAACGCTAGCGTTGGCCAATCGGATTGGTTTCTTGTTTCTTGTAACGTAGCAACTGTTCGTCATGGTAAACATTTCTAGGTTTGACCATTTCAAGATGGAGGAGAAACTTTTTGTATGTGTCTGCACATCCAGTTCTGTTCAGAACAAAGTTACTAATGTGACAAGCCTGAATTTAAAGAATACGTTAAACTAATAATGCATGGTGCATGGTTGCCGATGTCGTCATTGTTCCTAGTGTGTTTTTATAGCCTACTTTTAAATTTAGTCGTCACATTACGTGACTGTTCTGTGCCACTGCTAGCTCGCTAGCCCAGCCTGCAAACGACTGGTTGAGTGACCGGTGGCGTAACATGTATTCTACTGTAATCTTGCACTAGTAAAATCTTGCACTTACATAAATGTTGTGTAAAAGTGGTATTTTGATCGATATTGTGAGTACATGAACCCAAATCTGCACGCTTGGCCATGACTACAACAGTGACCTTAGAGAACTACAACTCTGTATTAACTTGTCTAACACGCCCCCGTGCGTGGTGTACTGTGGGAAGGCAAGCGATGCAGAGCGTTAAAAAACGCTGCAGTGTGAACGCACTGTTAGGTGTGCTATCTGGGTCTTCCGAGTGTGTTCTGAGATCAAATTTGGTCGTTCTGGTAAATTAACAATAAAATGACTTCGGATTAGAAGTGCAACATTTTTTTATCCAATAATATTACTATACTCTATTGCATGTGTCTCATTTTCAATTTAAAAACGGATAGTTACAACATAGAAAATAAATCACGGAATGTTTATGAGCACTCAACATATATTGGCTCCACTGCAATACAAAACTCAGCACACTATCTTTATAACATCTAAATATATCTAAATAACAAAACATTATTACATACACTTTTCACAACGTACTAATCCCCATGAGCTAATAAAACAATAAAAAACACTGAATCTAGCTAACAACATAATCGAAGTAAAGCTAGCTCTAGCTACAGTAGCTAGCACCGAAATGAGTTGAGAAACAAGCACAAAGGCGCAAATCCTGAATACAATACAATGTCAAAAGCAACGCATATAACGATTGCACTTACCTTCATAGCTGTTAGAACTGCAACAGAGCTTTGATCTTCAAATACATTAGGTCTCAAAATGTTAAAACATAGGGACACTAAACTTTACGTATCGCCATGATAAACTAGAGCTCACGTAACCGTGGATACAAACCAATGACTGTAAAATACTTTTTAAAGGGGTGATTGACTGTTTTTTGGAGGGTATTTCACACCGTTCCTTAAAGTGGAACTGAATCGCGATTAGACACAGTGATATTATAATAGTATATACATTTAGGGACAAAATATATAACATACAACTGTATGACATATTATATAAATAATCGATATCTCTAGTGTGTAAATTATGTAGGAAAGAACCGGGTGCCGCCATGCTGTTCCGAGTCGGCGATCACGCCGGCGTGATCGAGTAGGACCGATCGACTTTAGGACCGCGCAGCATGAAAACCAAGTGACGCGGAGGGCTGCCGTCGACGTCTTGCGGAAGTGCAGACCTGAAACTGCGTTTCAGTCTTTGTTTCATGTAAATACACCAAGTAAAACTTAAATTATGAAAATTTCAATCCCATGAAAAAAGTGCGTCAAAATATGCGCTCTTTTTTTGCGCACGTTGTATTTATTACAATATTTTTGTCGTCTTTTGACATAAAATTAAACGGAAAAAAGAATGGGGGTTTGGGTTATTATTACTGGTTTTCGGAGTATTTTGGGTAGTTTTGGGGATATATTGAGTATTTCAGGAATACATTTGGAATTATTTGGGGGAAAATGAGGCTGACACCATGTACAACATGCCCTCGACTTGTTATTTCAACATAGAGGCGAAGAACTAGAGGGAGCCTGAAGACCCAGACATTGTTGTTGACAACAAGAGGTGAGAAAAACTTTTTGTGAACATGTATTGCTTTCGTTTATCTTATTATATTGTTCTATTCTACTTGAAATTCCAATGAACATCTTGAACTTTGAATAATCTTGAAAAATAACAATCTTTTTACATGTTTTATTGACATACAGAGAATGAAGAGCCATTTTCACTCAAGGGCCAATGATGACATCAAGTGGCTATAAAAAGGTACCTCACTCCATAAAAGTAAGTTTTAGGACTGTGATGTAGCCCTCTGTCTCATATTTTGGACATAAACTGCTTTGAGGAGTGGCACAGATCAAAAAAAGGAAAAACGCATATGGCTAGACCTGCTTTCTATGTAAATAGTTGTATATAGCTTGATTATATCTCAACTTTACCTTTTATATGTTCACATATGCAACTTGTGCTTCAGTTTCAAACTGTTGAAATGCTTGGTTGAGCATGTGTGGGTGTTTTATAGTCAAAAAACTATCATTTACCCATACGGACCTTGTGTTTTTTGTGTGTTTGGCTCCAGAATGTTGAAAAAATATGGAAAATTGAAAAACATAATTGATCTTGTTTTGTAGGTGAGGTTGTGCTGAAAAAAGGATACCAAACATTGGTATGGTAAACATTTCTTTATGTAGGTTATAAAGGCCAAATCAAAGGTACTCAAAAACGGCCAAAATAGCCCCAGACCCCGTTTACGTTGTGTGAAGATGTGGTTTTGTCTGAACATATATATGTAGTTGAAACTGACAGGTTGAACACCAAGTGGTGTTACCTTCAAGTTGTGTGAAACATGCTCACTGGTCGAGTTGATAACTTGTTCGCTATTAAACCAGAGCCATAGAAAAATAAAACGCTTTACTTCCGCATTCCTCGATAACAACGGGAGTCTATGGAAGTGTCGCAACTCTCTTTTTCTATGGCTCTGTGTTAAACATAACAAACCAGTGTAGGTAGATAACCTTACGGAGCTAGAGCTAGCTTTGTGCGTTAAATTATTACTAATATTATTAAGCTACAATCATATCTGTGAATTTAGGAGCTAGAGCTAGCTATGTCAAAAACGCCAGTGTGTGTAGCCTATGTAATGTTAGCGTATCTAAGAGGTTTATAAATATAATCCACTTCTGTAAAGTGATAACTGCAAACTCTGAATCCGGGGGCAACTGGCTTTGGCGCTTCATAGCTACAAGCCATTTTCGTAAAACCGGTTGCCGCTTGAGGGGTAGGACATGATAGTGAATGCCTTCTGTTGAGAGTGGATAAGTGTATGAATGCATGAAACTATATTTGTTCAGGTTGTGCCTCATATGGCATGAAGTCACGTGTGACTGATGACATCACTGTCTTATAAGGGGGATGTTCACCCTCTTTTCACTCCCTCTACCTGACTCGAGAGCAGCATGTCACGTATAGTTCTGTAATAAAACAATGCCACAAGGTTGATGGCTAAAGAGACAAACGCCTGAACGTCTGATCATTCCTTTAAATTATTATTCCGCTGTACAGGTAGTCAGAAGGTATAAGCCTACCTGTCAACACCTTCTATCCTGTAAAATGTGTTTGTACATCCTGGGGCTATACAATAACATCCCCCTTTGCATTTTAGCTGGTTCGTTTGAAGCCATTTCTGGATTGTTAGGGTGGCCTATGTTATTTTTATTTCCTGTTATTTTATCTAACCTGATTTTAATGTAAATTCCTTGTGGAATGTATTGGATTTGCCATGTTCCTTGAGGCACAAGGGTGATACTATGTCATAATGACATCATAATAGGTTGCCAGTTCGATTCCCGGTCATGCCAACTGACGCTGTGTCCTTGGGCAAGGCACTTCACCCTACTTGCCTCGGGGGAATGTCCCTGTACTTACTGTAAGTCGCTCTGGATAAGAGCGTCTGCTAAATGACTAAATGTAAATGTAAATAATAGATTTCATGACATCAGCATACAGTTCCACAAAGCTGTTGTGCATCATTTTAAAACCAACAGATCATTGCTGCAAACTTTTTGAAGTAGCCTAGATTTCTAGTAAAGTTTTTTTATGAACTCACTAGATAATAATCATTCAACGATAGCCTGCAAATTAATGCACTCTCCCACCTCGAAATGAGTGAGTATTACAATATTAACTGCTGTAGTATTTTTTCAAATGCCTTCAAATATTGTACAACATCATCACATTTCACCACCATCTGATTTACACTCTGCCATGTCACATTTTGTATTTATACATAATTAGATAACACCATTTTTATATTTAATATTATTTGAGTTGAAAACCACAAAAACATGATAACTTCACAATGAATGTGAATTCTATCAGAGGCCCATCACCACCATCAAACAAAATTATGTATTATTGTGTGGTTTAGGTGTCTGATTGTGTTGACACAAGTGATGGCAAGGTAAAAAAAAACATTTTGATAAAAAGAGAAAGGTTGGGAGGTTGTATCAAAGAGTAGCTAAGGAGCTTAGTACATGTTAAATACATCGGCTAATAATTTGTCTGAGCAAAGGGTTTTATTTAAATAAATATTGCACCCTGTTTATTCCTGTCGGAGAAATTAAGGATGTGATGTTTTATACTGAACAATACAGATGCCTAGCATTCTTTGTCAGCAGATAACAGAGCCCCCTAAGCTAAACTCTATGCTTTCTTAGCACCCTGGGGGAAGGTTGAGCATTTGTTAAGACAAGAGGATGTTGGGGGTCGTGGTTGTTTTAAGGAGATGCTGCGTGACAAGGACTATAGGTGGAGACGCAAGGTCTGTTGACCATTTGCTTGACACCTATGTGAAGGAGCTTTTACGACCCCAGGACCGGAGATCCTGTTGTTGTGTTTCAATCTGGGTTGATGTCGTAAACACACACACACACATGTATACAAGCACGCACACACGCGCGCCAGGTCTATGCAAGGAACCAATGAAGAAGAGCCATGGAACATTTGCATGCCTTTGTATTAACCAATGACTGTCAAGAGCGCGTTTGTTTAAATAGGTAGCTAGCACAACATGCTAACAGACAAACTTTGTATTGCGATCAGACTTTGTCTCCTTGCTGGCAAGCATTAAACTATTGTCATTTCTTTGAATCCAACGACTCTGTGCATTACTTGATAAAGAAATTATCTTAACAATTCCCACTTCTCATGGCACAGGCACTGAACTAGTATATCCTATGGAGCTGGATTGTAGGCTATCTACAGTTAGGTCCATAAATATTTGGACATTGACACAATTTTCATCATTTTGGCTCTGTATACCACCACAATGGATTTGAAATGAAACAATCAAGATGTGCTTTAAGTGCAGACTTTCAGCTTTAATTTCAGGTTATTTACATCCAAATCAGGTGAACGGTGTAGGAATTACAATACATTTTATATGTGCCCCCCCCCTTTTTAAGGGACCAAAAGTAATTGGACAATTGGCTGCTCAGCTGTTCCATGGCCAGGTGTATGTTATTCCCTCATGGGAGTTCGTTATTTCATTGACAAGGAGCAGATAAAATGTCTAGAGTTCATTTCAAGTATGGTATTTGTGTTTGGAATCTGTTGCTGTCAACTCTCAATATGAAGTCCAAAGAGCTGTCACCATCAGTGAAGCAAGCCATCGTTAGGCTGAAAAATCAAAACAAACCTATCAGAGAGATAGCAAAAACATTAGGTGTGGCTCAATCAACTGTTTGGTACATTCTTAAAAAGAAAGAACGCACTGGTGAGCTCAGCAACACCAAAAGACCCGGAAGACCACGGAAAACAACTGTGGTGGATGACAGAAGAATTCTTTCCCTGGTGAAGAAAAACCCCTTCACAACAGTTGGCCAGATCAAGAACACTCTCCAGGAGGTAGGCGTATCTGTGTCAAAGTCAAAAATTAAGAGAAGACTTCACCAGAGTAAATACAGAGGGTTCACCACAAGATGTAAACCATTGGTGAGTCTCAAAAACAGGAAGACCAGTTTAGAGTTTGCCAAAAAACATCTAAAAGAGCCTGTACAGTTCTGGAACAACATCCTATGGACAGATGAGACCAAGATCAACTTGTACAAGAATTATGGGAAGAGAAGAGTATGGAGAAGGGAAGGAACTGCTCATGATCCAAAGCATACCACCTCATCAGTGAAGCATGGTGGAGGTAGTGTTATGGCGTGGGCATGTATGGCTGCCAATGGAACTGGTTCCCTTGTATTTATCGATGATGTGACTGCTGACAAAAGCAGTAGGATGAATTCTGAAGTGTTTCTGGCAATATTATCTGCTCAGATTCAGCCAAATGCTTCAGAACTCATAGGACGGCGCTTCACAGTGCAGATGGACAATGACCCGAAGCATACTGCGAAAGCAACCAAAGAGTTTTTTAAGGCAAAGAAGTGGAATGTTCTGCAATGGCCAAGTCAATCACCTGACCTAAATCCAATTGAGCATGCATTTCACTTGCTAAAGACAAAACTGAAGGGAAAATGCCCCAAGAACAAGCAGGAACTGAAGACAGTTGCAGTAGAGGCCTGGCAGAGCATCACCAGGGACAAAACCTAGCGTCTGGTGATGTCTACGGGTTCCAGACTTCAGGCTGTCATTGCAACCAAGTATTAAAAGTGACAATTAGATTTATGATTATGTTAGTTTGTCCAATTATTTTTGGTCCCTTAAAAAGGGGGGGGGCTACATATAAAATGTGTTGTAATTCCTACACCGTTCACCTGATTTGGATGTAAATACCCTGAAATTAAAGCTGAAAGTCTGCACTTAAAGCACATCTTGATTGTTTCATTTCAAATCCATTGTGGTGGTATACAGAGCCAAAATGATGAAAATTGTGTCAATGTCCAGATATTTATAGACCTAACTGTATATTATTATTTTATTTTTTACAATATTATCTAACCTGATGTGAATGTCCCTTTCTTGTGGACTTTATTGAATTTGCCATGTTTCATGAGGCACAAGGCTAATCCGATGTCCTTATGACATCATAATTGATTCCATGACAACAGCATATCATTCTACAACATTTTACATATATGCATTTTACAAGCTCACTGCAGATCATTGCTACATAACTTTTTGAAGGAGCCTACATTTCCAGTCAATTGTTAAATGAACTCAGTAGATCATTATTATTCAACGATAGCCTGCAAATCAATCCACTCTCCCACCTCAAAATGAGTGAGTATATTAATATAATTAATATTAACTGCTGTAGTATTTTTCAAATGCCTTCAAATATTGTACAACATCATCAGATGTCACCACCATCTGATTTACACTCTGCCATGTCACATTTAGTATTTATACATTATTAGTGAACACTAAGCAACATTTTTATACATCATATAATTAAAATGACTTGAAACCCACAAAAACATGATAACTTCACGATGAATGTCAAGTCTGTCATTGCCCCGTCACCACCATCAGATAAAAATATGAATTATTGTGTGGTTTAGGTGTCTGATAGTGTTGATACAAAGTGTCAAGGTAAAGAACATTTTGATAAAAAGAGAAAGGTTGGGAGATTGTATCAAAGAGTAGCTAAGGAGCTTAGTACATGTTAAATACATCAGCTACTAATTTGTCTGAGCAAAGGGTTTTATTTAAATAAATATTGCACCCTGTTTAGTCCCACTTCTAATGTCACAGGCCAGTATATCCTATGGACCTGGATATTATCTAACCTGATGTGAATGTCACTTTCTTGTGGAATTTTTGAATTTGCCATGTTTCAAGAGGCACAAGGTTAATCCTACATCCTTATGACATCATAATTGATTCCATGACAACAGCATACCATTTTACAAAACTCTACATGCGTACACCATTTTACAAGGTCACTGCAGATCAATGTTACATTGCTTTGAAAACAATTCAAGTCAAATGGTTAATGAACTCAATAGATAGTAATTATATCACAATAACGTGCATATCAATGCACTCCCACCTTGACACATGAGTGAGGATGACAATATTAACTGCTGTAGTATTTTTCAAATGCATTAGAATATTGTAGAACACAACACATTCAATTTAATGACTATAGCTACATAATGATGCATATAGTAACAACATAGTTAAAGATGATAGTTAAGGTAGCTAGATATAAACTATACAATAATAAAGACAGAAAAAAGAGATAGATGGATAGACAAAAATATTCATTATACATGAATGTGTGTGTGATCTCTAGGATCATTTGAGGAGAAGTACGTGGAACTGAGCTGTCTTGGCCAAGGTGGCTTTGGCTCAGTCTACGCTGGACTCCGTATAGAGGACAATCTGCCTGTAAGAATGACATAACACACACATACAAAAGTATACACACACACAGAGCAGTATATCATTTCTATAAATCAACATGTTGTATTTCCCCTCACCCATCTCTTTCGATAGGTGGCAGTCAAGCATGTTCCCATTGATAAGGTGATAAACACACCTGTGGTGAGTGGACCAATCCCCCTTTTACAATTCATATATTCCATTTTAGATTCTCATTCTGAATTGTCTGTGTCATCCAAACCACAGTCTTCCAACAGATAACAGATCCCTATTTCAGCATTAAGTCTACCTGGTTGTTGTGTTCTCTGTGTTTTAGACCCTGGGTGGGAAGCTGGGCCAGCTCCCCCTGGAGGTGGTGCTCCTACTGATTGTAGGACAGGGTGGGGCGGACATGGCTGAGAAGGCCAGGGGTGAGGAGGTGAGGGGTGAGGCCAGGTTTGGAGGGGGAGGAGACGGTCAGGCAGCAGTGGAGCTGCTGGACTGGTACGAGCTGGACCAAGAGCTCATTATAGTTATGGAGAGGCCTGTACCCGCCGTGGAACTGTTTGACTATATCCAGGAGAGAGGAGGATATCTCCCAGAGGATCAGGCCAAGGTGAGTGTGTGCAGACAAGTTTGTCACGTCCATCCACCTCCAAAGAGCTATTTGTGAGTCAACATTCATCACCATTTGCCTTCCCTCTCCCAACTGTCCTTCATCTTTCTCTCTGTCTCTTTCTGTAGATCATCCTGAGGCAGCTGGTTGAGGCCATGGTCAATTTTCACTCTTGGGGTGTCCTCCACCGAGATATTAAGCCAGAGAACCTTCTGGTCGAGACCGGTTCTGCAGTTCCACGGATTAGGGTTCTGGACTTTGGCTGTGGCTGCATTATTCAAGAAGCACCCTACACCGAGTTCCTTGGTACGTTCCCTACTCTTGTATTTTCTCCCCCCCCCCCCCCCCCCAATCCATATTAAAGAGCAATATATCATCGAAGATTTACCATGATGACAAACACAAGGACTTGAGCGGAAATAAAGAATGGACTCAGTTGCAATTGCACCCAATCACATGCGTACACACACGTCCATGTGCGGCTTTACTAAGGTTGTTTTGTGTGTGTGTGTGT
Organism: Osmerus eperlanus; assembly: GCF_963692335.1. NCBI lineage: Eukaryota > Metazoa > Chordata > Actinopteri > Osmeriformes > Osmeridae > Osmerus > Osmerus eperlanus. The sequence goes on along the minus strand of NC_085045.1, from coordinate 6,716,411 downwards.
CAGGGACCAAAATGTACATCCCTCCTGAATGGTACCTCCATGGTTCCTACCAGGCGGTTCCATCCGCTGTCTGGCAGCTGGGGGTACTGTTATATAACATGCTGTCTGGGATATTCCCCTTTCGCACACCCGACCACATCCTTTATTGTGATCCTATCCCTACCATGGATGGGTTTTCCAGACGTAAGCCACGCATCCACACGCAGACGAGAAAAATAAACACACTCATACAGAGGCACACACATGCTTTCTGTCTGTATGTGAAACTGACCAGTTTCCTCCACTTCTTTCATATTCTCTGCTATCTCTCGCTCTCACTCTCTCTTTCTTTCTCTCTCCAGAATGTAAGAACCTGCTGAAATTGTGTTTGGCAAAGTGCCCCGAAGACCGGCCTACTCTAGAGGAAGTCCTTCTCCACCCGTGGCTGCATCCAGAGGAGGAGAGGAAAGCAGGGAGACAGAAAAAGAGAAAGGACAGAAGAGATGCAGAGAGCAGCAGAGGAGGGGAGAGAAAGAGAGTGCTGGAAGAGAGACAGGATTCGGGGGAGTCTTCGACGGCACTGTCCCTTGAGGACGCCTCGTCTTCGTCCTCCCTCTCCCTGTCCCAGGGCAACACCAAGAGGTGTAGGGTAGATCCCAGGAGCCCCGAGGTGTCCCCTAAAAACACCATTGCCACAACAATGACCCCACATGGTACACATGGAAGAGGTAAGACACACAGACAGTCACAGCCACGCACCAGTTTAAGTCCTGGTCTTCCTTGCCCCTGGTGTTTTCTGTCTGTCTCCGTGTGTGTGTGTTCTGGTCTTGGTTTGGTCTCTCCAGGCTCCTTGCACTCGTGTCTTGTTCCAATCACCTTTTCTAGAGGTTGGCAAATAACTACTTTGGTTTTATAATCCTGTTTTGCTTTTCCCTGCTTTTGTGTCCATCCCCTACTACTGACAGTGGGATGCAGCCTAGACAAGGACCCAGAGGCAAAGCAGGGCTACATGGAAAGGGAGACAGAACTTGACAGGTCAGTGGTAAACCTCTACAACTTTGAACCTCATCAACTGAGTTTTCAGATGAAGCATTGATTCTGCGAAAGGCCATGAGTGAGTAATGTTGTTCTCCCCAGGGCCCGTGCTGTGTCCACCATCCCAGAAATGAGTGATACAGCACTGCTGCCCAGAGTCCCTCTGCCTGTGCTGCCCAGAGACCCTCTGCCCGTGCTGCCCAGAGGCCTGATGCCCGTGCTGCCCAGTGGCCTGGTGCCCGTGCTGCCCAGAGGCCTGGTGCCCGTGCTGCCCAGAGGCCTGGTGCCTGTGCTGCCCAGAGGCCTGGTGCCCGTGCTGCCCAGAGGCCCTCTGCCCGTGCTGCCCAGAGGCCTGGTGCCTGTGCTGCCCAGCAACGAGCCCTCTGCTCCTCCTGAGCCCCCAGCAGAGTCCTGGTCGACTCCAGCACCCCCAGAGCTCCCTGCACATAAGAAGCCCAGCCTTGGTCACCACCACCGACCCCCTGAGCACCTCTGCACATCCAGACGGCCTCCAGGTCTGCCTCCAGAGCTGCCCCGGCTTTTCACCCTGCCTCCTGGCCGGCCTCCAGAACTGCCCTGGCCTTCGTCCCTGCCCCCCGGTCGTCCTCCCGACCTCCCCACTATCCCTTTCTCCCCCCCGCCCTCCTGACCCCCCCACCCCCACCCGCAAGAAAACCCCACACACATCTATACCCCCCCCCCCCCCCCCCCCACTACATTCAGGAGAGAGGAGGATATCTCCGAGGATCAAGCCGAAGATATCCCACAGAGATTTCCAAGCCGTAAGACACTCACACGAGACACACATTGTCTGTATCTAGCTGACCACAATCCCCTCCACTTCTCTCATGTTCTCTGCTATCTGTCTTTCTCTCTTTCCTTTTCTCTCTTCAGAAGATATGAACCTCCAGAAGGAGGCGGTTTGGCAAAGACCTGCCCACTCTGGAGGGAATTCTGCTCCACCCTTGGCTGCAGTGGTCCATCCCCTCCCCTTCACCTCTGGGGACACACCATGGGTCGGTGTGCAGCTCATCCACTGCCTCACCACAGACCACCTGGGACAGAACATCTTTTTTTTTCTTTCTTCTCAAATGTCCCAAGCATATTCACTATACACTAAATAAATAATGCATTATATGCTTAACTAGTCTGTTTATTTCTGTGAATTTAAATCTTCTTGCTGTGAATCTTCTGAAGCCAGTAAGGGGAGGTGCGAAAGGTGGATCCCCCAGCAGTGGGTCCCAGGGACTGTGTTTGGTAGGGGTGGGGCAGATTGAGGCCCACGTAAAGGGCAAAGGGCTGGGAGAGAGAGGCAGCACTGTGGCGGATCCACTGGGTGGCCTTGTCTACAGTCTCCCAGTCCTTAACCCTTGTGTTATCTTCGGGTCATTCTGACCCATCAGTCATTGTGACCCACCGTCGTATTGCGACAGATTTACCGCATACAAAGACAAAGTGAAGCATTTTCTTTTAACAGCTAGGCTGTCTCAGACCCCCCACATTGCAAAGGTTAAAAGAAAATTATTTTAATTTGTTTTTGTATTGGGTAAAATTGGGTAAACACAACGATGGTTCGTTATGAACCTTTGGGTCATGTGACCCGAAGGCAGCACGAGGGTTAAACATAACCCTGTCAGTGGAGATGTTTCCCACCAGGTCGGTGACTGGCCTTCCTTCCTGACGCAGAAGGAATGGGACATCTTGTGCCTCCACACGATTACTGTGGTCACAAATGAGTCTGAGTTACTTGTGTTCTGCTTGGCAGAGTCCACTAGCTAATCCCACCTGACTGAGTGACCTCCTGATGTGTAGTCCAGTTTACCCATCATCTGGGTGTGAAAACCGTTCTGCCGCAGAACGTCCATCCATGTGGTAGCATTGGAATCCAGGCACTTATAGTTATTCCATGACTGGGTCAGGTGGACAAAACGGCCACTCCACATAGCTGAAATCCCACAAAGTCATGTAAGTCCATTCTTCCACTACTGATAGGTGTTGTACATTGGAAACCGTACCTGCACGGGAGGGGCAGCAGATTGGAGAGTTGGTGTAGGCATTGAGGAAGGTAGCACCCAGCTCCCTCATGAAGTTTATGTATGGTAGCTGAACCACCCTATTCCCAGGGTCCATAGTCAGTTGGTCATCCTTCGTATAAAATGGAAATTACGCTCCAAAGAGGAAACTCTTCTGTTTCATGCCCTCAACAACCCTCTACGGACAGAATGAAGCTTGAGTCGCCATTAGCTAGTCAATGTTTTATTTTACTCGCCAGACTTTTACATAAAATACATGAACAATACAACTGTAAAAAGTACATTATCTGTCTGAATTATTCTTTATGTTGCATATGGATTTAAGATACCATTTTTCGCAGTTGGCAGAGCTGATTAGTAGAGCAAGAATAATCTGAACAAGGAACAGTAATCTTAAAATGTCTTGATAACAAAAACAAATATTAAGCGTTTTCTGCTCAGAATTGTAGCTTTTTTGCATCCATCACTTGCATCCAAGCAAGTCTATCTTTTTGTGAGAAAAAGCGACAGAGGCAGTGTAGCGTTTTAACTTCCCTAGAGACAAAAAATCTTATCTAGTGACAAGCGACAAATCTAGCGACTTTCCGTTACTTGGGCAATCTCCATTTTTGTTGTTGAGAAGCAGCAAAATCACTAATTATACGTCTGTTGTCATAGCACATTTACATTTAGCAGAAGTGCCTTGCCCAAGGACACAACGTCATTTTGCAGGGCCAGGAATCGGTCAGGAATCGAACCGGCAACCTTCTGATTACTAGCCCGATTCCCTAACCGCTCAGCCATCAGACCACCTGATGGCTAAACTGACCTGTAACAGGCTATCGTCTTGTAAATAGGACAATAAAGCCTTTTGTTTCAGAACCATCCAGTCTGTTGACCCTTTACTTGCTAATGTAAATACAGAGAAGTGCGTTGGTATTCTTCAACAATGGATCAGTGTGCATTGGACGACTGATCATCAAATTCAAATAAAATGTATTTGTATAACCCTTTTTACAAGCAATGTCAGAGGGCTTCACGTACGCCCATAGAACTGCCCCTCAACCAACCAAAACCCTCAAGGAAAACGAGGAACATAAAAAAATGAATTAAAAAAAACCTAGGGAAGAGCAGTTCACGGCTTCCCTCCTTCAAAGACAGTTGGCGAAAGACCGGTGCAGGACACAGGCTGTTACGTCCCTCGCCATGTTTGCATGCGTGTTCTGTCTGTGTGTTTGTTTAGTGTTACGGCCTTACCCCCTAGACAAAGTTCGTAACACAGGCTAAACAGTCTTACATCAATAAAAGTTAAGACAACAAAATGGAAGAAACCTTGGGAGGAGCAGTCTTAACAGCAGAGGATTTTAGATTTTTTAGTTGTAGGCCGGTAGTTCTTCCAGCTGTGGGTCATACAGAAGTTCTCTCAGGTGGTGGCTGCTGGGACAGCTTGGCCCCAGACATTACTTCTTTGTTGTTTTTTTATTGTGAACACGCAGGTGACTCTTCAGATGGCCATTTGTTTTACCTGAATAGTCACAGAGGTCACAGCTGTAGGGCTTCTCTCCAGTGTGGATCCTGCTGTGAACTGTGAAACCTCTATTACTGCTAAAGGTTTTACCACAGAGGTAACAGATGTAAGACTTCTCTCCAGTGTGGATTCTGCAGTGAACTGTGAAACTTCTATTACTGCTAAAGGTTTTACCACAGAGGTCACAGCTGTAGGGCTTCTCTCCAGTGTGGATCCTGCTATGAGCTCTGAAATGGGCAGCCTGGCTAAAGGTTTTACCACAGAGGTCACAGCTGTAGGGCCTCTCTCCAGTGTGGATCCTGCTGTGATCTGTCAAACTGCTAGCATGGGCAAAAGTTTTACCACAGAGGTCACAGCTGTAGGGCTTCTCTCCAGTGTGGATCCTGCTGTGAACTGTGAAACTGCTGGCATGGGTAAAGGTTTTACCACAGAGGTCACAGCTGTAGGGCTTCTCTCCAGTATGGATCCTGCTGTGAACTGTGAAATGGCCAGCGTGGATAAAAGTTTTACCACAGAAGTCACAGCTGTAGTGCTTCTCTCCAGTGTGGATCCTGCTGTGAACTGTGAAATTGCCAGCGTGCCTAAAGCTTTTACCACAGAGGACACAGCTGTAGGGCTTCTCTCCAGTGTGGATTCTGCGGTGATGTGTCAAACTGCTAGCACGGCTAAAGGTTTTACCACAGAGGTCACAGCTGTAGGGCTTCTCTCCAGTGTGGATCCTGCTGTGAACTCTGAAATGGCCAACCTGGCTAAAGGTTTTACCACAGAGGTCACAGCTGTAGGGCTTCTCTCCAGTGTGGATCCTCATGTGCTTTTTGAGGCTACTGGGTGAGGAAAGGCTCTTCCCACATGTGTCACAGTGATGTGTCTCCATAACTCAGCTTTCTCTTGGTTCTCTGTCTGGTCTCTCTGGATCCTGTATCAAGTCTCTGGAAGCTTGTTTCTCTCTGGCTGATCCTCTGTCTGGTTACTGCTGTTTCTGGTTGAGTCTTTCAATTGTTGAGTCTCTCTGTAGTCTCTCTGGTTGAGTCTCTGTAGTCTCTCTGGAGCCTTAAGGTGTCTTCTCTGTCTAGTGTCCGCCCATGATCAATCATGATCACTGATCATGATTGGCCAGTAGGGGATTTGGAAGAAACAGTTCCAAGTTAATGAGAGCTCAGCTTTCACATATACTCAATTCCTTGGCCTGAATACATCCACTATTGCAAATATATACATATAAACATGAAAAAAAATGCTGCATTAAATACAAATTACACTTTGTATGATTTGAAATTATTCATTATCACACTAGCATTTAATTATCACGCCACACAATTACATCGCACTGAACTGTAAGTCAAGTTACAAAAAACTTTGCAAAAATGACCAAAATAACAAAACCTGTAATCAATCAAATCAAAGATTGATGTATCCTGTAATCAAAGAACGAATATCATTCACGTCTTACTGCTAAACCTAGCAGTCACGCGAAATTAAAGGTCCTGTAAAGTGGAATTGGAAACGAGTTTTAAGTTCACCACACCACAGAAGAATGTGTTATTAACTACCCATCCAAATTCGAATGAAACACAGACAAGTATGTTCAATTAGGCTTTGAAATCGTGAGAAAATCAGCAGTCTTCTCTGCTTGAGACTGGGGGCGTGTTGCCTGAAGGAGCTGAAGCTCCGCCCATCGCTGGAAGGTACCACGTCTATAGGCTACCTACAACCCAGATAATGGACGCTACGTCAAGCCGAACAAAACAGAATATAATTTATTTGTTCAATGAGAGAAACATACAGATGCATATAAATGAAATGTTCCCCTGAGCTGTAACACTGTAGCTGTAAACGGTAGGTTTTGAAAAACGGTTGCTTTGCACATGCTTTCAGGAACTCATTTCACACATATATAATGTACTGAGAAGCAAATCATGGAACTTGCTTTACAGGATCTTTAAAGCTTTTGAACTGAGCGCTCCCAACATTTCCAGGGGTATTCTCTTGTAATACCCCTGGCAATGTTATTTTTTATTTTCCTTATTTCAGTTGTTTATACACTTGTATACTAGGGGTGGAACGGTACACTGAAGTCACGGTTCGGTTCATATCACGGTTCGGTACGATTTCGGTACAACGGAAAAGCAAAACAAACCAGGTTCCTCTAAGAGTGAATTCGGCCGCATTGAAGATGACATGTAAATTCCGATTGCGTCAGTAATTTTTTTGGCCCTATTTGTACGTGTAGGCTTATCTAATGGCTGGTTAAGCACTGTAGGGAGGAGAAGTTTTTTTTTGTTGTCTCGTTCCAGTGAGTGGCACACCTGGGTGATGGCGTCGGATATTTTTTGTCATTTAGCACACGCCAGATGTGTTAGCATGTTAGATGTATTTCCACTCACATACCCCACAACCAGTGACGTGCGGAGATGTCAGTAAGAGGTTAGGCACTGAGTTATGAAAGCCAGATTACCTTATTACCTAATATTTTGAATAAATTCGATCTTGGAGTAATTCCTCAATTCTGTAATATCGGCAGACACCGCTGCTGTCGTTTTGACTTGAATTTTGCGGGGATTACGCTGCGGGTCGCCATCACTCGCCATACTCGTCCTTGGTGCTGCTAGCTGGCCCATCTCTGACGGCGGTGCCAGAGAATGTCTAATATAGCCTCTAATAGGCTCTGGCGGCGCCTATCAGAGCTTCAGAACTACAGATTAGATGCCCCTAAAGAACACGAGTATCTAACAGTAGTTCCGCATTACATTAATTAATTTGCACGCGAGTTTTATTTATTTTTATTCCGTGTCCGTGTAATTTCATGCACCGAACCGTGACGCCCGTACCGTACGGTTCGGTACGAATACATGTACCGTTCCACCCCTATTGTATACTGAACTGTGTACTATTATCTGTACTTTTTCGAGCAATAATAAAACATTTTTTTAAAGGAGTCTCGGAGCTTGGAAAAAGGCGAGCCACTGCCGCAAAACCGGACGAGCCGGAACTGGAAATAGCAGTGGAAGGCTCACTGAAGATCACTGAAGGCTTTTCAGAAGAGGAAACAAGAGGGGATTTGTTTACCTCATTCACTTTCGCGTGACTGCTAGGTTTAGTAGGAGTAAGACGTAAATGAGATTCGTTTACAATTGTTTTGTTATTTGTACTTTTTTTTTTCTTCTTTTTCTTTTTTTTTTGTACGAGAAAATGAACTAATCCCTCTCTGAGGCGACTCGTTACTCCCGAGTCATAGCCTACTATCGTTCATGAGAGACACATCACTAGCAGCAATACAGAAACACACTAGTTATCTTTATGGTGCACGAGGGTGGTGAAATTAAAGGTTCACAAAACTGAAGTAGCTACGTACCTTGAGACTCGGAACACTGTCTGCATCTGAATAACAAAAAATTATATTACATACACTTTTCAAAACGTACTAACATATCCCCATTAATAAAGACAAACACTGAATCTAGCTAACAACACAATGGAAGTAAAGCTAGCTAGTTGGCTAGCTAACACCGAAATGAATTTAGAACCAAGCACAAAGTCCCAAATCCTGGATACAACGTCAAAAGCAACGCATATAATGATAGCCCTTACCTTCATAGCTGTTAGAACTGCAACAGAGCTTTGATTTTTTTCAATACATTAAATCTCAAAATGTTAAAACGTAGGGACACTTAACTTTATCTCCATGATAAACTACATTTAGAGCTCACCTAACCGTGGATAGTGGATACAAACCAATGAAGTCAATGATACAAACACTCGAGATGCAGTTACACATTTGAAACACCAAGTGGCACCAGAACGGTAAAAAGGCTACAATGATAGCATTCTTCTGACCAGATCACTGTTGATACAGCTGACAATATGAATCAGTTTACATTTCATACTGGGTTGAAGCTGTTTTCTTGCGGGTCAAGATGGTAGCCTTGGTAACCACATTTGAGAAAAAGTTGACCAAATGTGTTCCTTACTGCTTATGTAGTTTATGTGATGGATGGGCTGATAGATCAGTCTGATTGCTGGTCATTCAGTTGGTGTTTAGGAACCCATACCCTGTGCTCTGGGATTTCGGCAGGTCTGTACTGCACAGCAGGAGAGCCAGGGGAACCAGGGCAAGATGGAGACCAAGGTCCACCAGGGGGTAGAGGGTTCCCAGGTTACAAAGGTGACTTTTTGTTAATGGCAAATTAGTTTGTTGATTGATTGATTCACTTATCGTTCATGCATCTTGTTTAGTACATGTCATTGATCATGTCAATATAGTATAAAGTTAGCTTTTGGCTTCCTCATCTTCCCCATCACAGCATCAGTTCCAAATAAAATTGAGAAAGATTCACTAAAACAACTTCTCATGCATTTCAGTAGATATGTCTCCAGTCAGTGATCTATTTACATTTGACACACTCACACCATTGCTACTGCTCACATCTGTTGCAGTGTATGGGGGTGAACACTGAGGTGTGTGTGTCCTGGTGTCTGTAGGTAGTGCTGGTGCCTCCTCTACCTGGAGGGCCAGGAAAAAGCTCACACACAGGACCTTGGTATGTGGCACTACAGCATTACTGGAGTCAGGTGGCTGAGCGGTTAGGGAATCGGGCTAGTAATCCGAAGGTTGCCAGTACGATTCCCGGCCGTGCAAAATGACGTTGTGTCCTTGGGCAAGGACACTTCACCCTACTTGCCTCGGGGGGAATGTCCCTGTACTTACTGTATGTCGCTCTGGATAAGAGTGTCTGCTAAATGACTAAATGTAAATGTAAATTACTCACTCAAAAACACACTTATGTCTGTTTCTAGCCAACGTAGATGGCGAAGGAGAGTGTATGTAACCAGTAACCATACAAGGGGAGTCATCAGGTGTCTCCTGTGTACCCCCTCACTCTCACCAGGCCAGGCAGGCTCCTGCATGCACCTGTTCAGCACCATGCCCTTCTCCTACTGCAACATGGGCACCTGTGACTATGCCAGCCGCAACGACAAGTCCTACTGGCTTTCCACTACAGCAGCTGTGCCCATGATGCCTGTGGCTGTCAAAGAGATAAAGGAGCACATCAGCCGGTGTGTGGTGTGCGAAGTGACCTCCCCGGCCGTAGCTATAGTCAGGACACCAGCACGCCCCAGTGCCCCCCCCCCAAATGGAGTTTGTGGATGGGACTCTTTCCTTATGGTAAGAATAACAATGTATTTTGGGCCTTAACGTGTTTACCTGTCGCCTTATGCAAGCCTGTGTGTGGAAGTGCCTGTTTGTAACGCATACGTACTGAACCTTCCAGCACACAGGCGCTGGTGATGAGGGGGGTGGGCAGTCTCTGACATCGTCGGGAAGCTGCCTCCGAGACTTTCGTGCCCAGCCATTTGTGGAGTGTCAGGGACCGCGTGGCACGTGCCACTACTTTGCCAACATGTACAGTTTCTGGCTTTCCTTTTTGAGCATCTACAAAAAATCTACAGGGGATATTTGAAAGTTTTAATATAAATAAAAACTCCCCAAACACACAAACACATCTATACCCCCCCCCCCCCAACTATATTCAGGAGAGAGGAGGATATCTCCCTGAGGATCAGGTAAAGTTGAGTGTGTTTACAAGTTCATACTCACAAACTTCTCTCTAAAGACTGAAATAACACAAATTCATGTAGCAAACAGTTACAGCTCACAGGGCACAGCTCTGTCAAAAGCTGTCAAAGGAAGGTTGGTTCTTATGGAGTCAGATGAACACCGGATTGAATGATGTTGAACATAGATGAATGAAGCTGACCAGTCCATGGAAAACCAAAGGGAAGACAAACACACAACTACACAGGAACAGACATATACATACATACAGTACACACATGTTCCTATGGTGTACGTAACACCAGGAGATAGGAGGATATCTCCCAGAGGATCAAGCCAAGGTGAGTGTGTGCAGACAAGTTCATTACAGCCATCCACACCCAGAGAGCTTGTGAAAGTAAATATGTATCACTATTTTCCCTCCCTCACCCAACGCGACATCTTTCTCTCTGTTTCTGTAGGTCATTCTGAGGCAGGTCGGCTGTCAAAGGAAGGTGGAACTGGGTTCTTACGGAGAACCAGACTAACACCGGATTGGACGGGATCAGACGTGTGAATGATGTTGAACAGAGATGAATGAAGCAGACAAGCCCAAGGAAAATGGACACCTGAATGAATGATGCTAGTGGGGAGAAACAGAAGGGAAGACAAACACACAACTACACAGGCACAGCCATATACATACATACAGTACACACATGTTCCTATGGTGTACGTAACACCAGAAGAGAGGAAGATATCTCCCAGGGATTTCCAAGCCGTAAAACTCATCCACACGCAGAAAAAATAAAAGAACATGCACACTCACGCGAGACACACATCGTCTGTATCTAGCTGACCACAATCCCCTCCACTTCATTCATATTCTCTGCTATCTGTCTTTCTCTCTTTCCTTTTCTCTCTTCAGAAGATATGAACCTACAGAAGCGGCGGTTTGGCAAAGACCTGCCCACTTGGCTGCAGTGGTCCATCCCCTCCCCTTCACCTCTGGGACACACCATGGGTCGGTGTGCAGCTCATCCACTGCCTCACCACAGACCACCTGGGACAGAACATCTTTTTTTTTTTTTTCAAACCTCCCAAGAATATTTACTATACACTAAATAAATAATGCATTATTTCTCATACTAGGATAGTGCCCATGTCCGTGATGCAGACGGTGATTGAGATGTAAGTTAATTCAATGACAGACAGGCAGCCATTATTATCAAGTTATCGATAAGTTATCGATTGTCGGTGTGTCTAACCTCTTCCATGTGTGAGATGTTCTATAGTACATTTCCCTAGTTTTTAAAAATAACTTCCTCATTGGGATCCAGGCACTTCTTCATACAGAGAACCTCAAGTCCCATTGACACCTCTTTCCTATGCAAATCTCACAATTTGAAACTGCCGCTGTAAAACGGGCGGTGTCAATGTAAAAAAAACACAGAGTTGGCTCTGGTCTGTACCTTTGTCACGCCCCACATTTTACATACAGCAAATTAATAACGTATGTTGCTTACAATGCTAAAAACAAACCTAATACAAAGTTATGCTTAGGCTACGACACTGAAGTGCGAGTATTACACTGGTATTACAGCTAACGGGTGCTGTTAGCCATGTTGCGTCTTTGCTCCGCAGCTTCGCACAACGATGGTTCGTTATGAACCTTTGGGTCATTTGACCCGAAGGCAGCACAAGGGTTAAGGAACAGTGTGAAATACCCTATAAAATCATTCTAGTTGTGCGAGACGAGGAGCTCATTCCTCCAACCAAGCTCTTTTTCATGAGCCGACTCGTTTGGCTCAGCTCACTGAAAAGAACCGGCTCTTTTGGCTCCTGAACGGCTCTTTAAAAAATACATGTTTTAACTATGAATTTGACTATGATAGGTGTGAAAACAATTTGAATTAAATTATTAAATGAAATCATACTCTATCTTAACCACAATGTCTTCAAAAATGCATTGATTTGTTATGGCTCTCCTCCGAGTTTCGACCGCTCGTCTAACTGAGTGTGTGTGAGTTGGCTCGGCCCTCCCTCATGCAGTATAATTGGTTGACACCGCGTGTATGATTGACAGGAACAGAATGTGAGGATGATCGTATGCGCCTTTAGGCCTACAAGTATTTTTTTGTTGTTCTTTGAATTTGTCAATTATCTTAAATACAATTCATTATTTCATGATCATTTAATTTTTATAGGCTATATTAATCTATTAAAAATAGAGTCGCCTCTTCAGATATGTGAGTCAGCTCCCAACGTTCACCTACAAGAGCCCTTAGGGGCTCTTAGAGGCCATGTTTTTGTCACAACTCCTACAAACAAATGCTTCGTAACTAAAAGTTTAGACTCTTAATTGACTAAATGGACAACACAGAAATAAACTTCATTCATGCGACAAACCTGCCGTACCTTAGGCTACTCCATCCAAACCCGGCGGATTATGGCCGGCACGGATTGCAATCTATTGAAACAATTATGGACTAAAAATGTTAAGAAAAACTCATATATCATGATAGAGCCTACCGTTACCGTCCGTGTCACAAAATTATACTGTGTTTACGTACATTTTAGGACATAGGCCTGCCGCCAAGCCCTATATTTAAAACATCTCTGTTCCAGTCTTCATCCTCCAGTGAGGTAGGAGAGAAGGGTGTAAACTACCGTTATCAGGCTATCATCTGGTAAATAGAACAATAAACTCTTTTGTTTCAGAACCACCCAGTCTCTTGACCCTTTACTTGCAAATGTAAATACAGAGAAGTGCGTCCGTATTCTGATCATCACATTCAAATCTTATTTATTTGTATAGCCCTTTTTATAAGCAATGTCAGAGGTCCTCGCACACGCCCATAGAACTGCCCCTCAACAAACCTAAACCCTCAAGAAAATGCGAGAAAAAATAGAAGAAACTTTAGGAGGAGCAGTTCAGTGCTCCCCTCCTCCAAATACAGTTGGTGAAAGAGAGGTGCAGAACACAGGCTGTTACGTCCCTCGCCATGTTTGCATGCGCGTTCTGTCTTGTGTGTTTGTTTAGTGTTACGGCCTTTCCCCCTAGACAAGGTTCGTAACAAAGGCTAAAAAGTCTTCCATCAATAAAAGTTAGACAAAAAAATGGAAGAAACCTTGGAAGGAGCAGTTTAGGGCTTCTCTCCAGTGTGGATCCTGCTATGAGCTCTGAAATGGCCAGCCTTGCTAAAGGTTTTACCACAGAGGTCACAGCTGTATGGCTTTTCTCCGGTGTGGATCCTGCGGTGAACAGTGAAATGGCCAGCCTGGCTAAAGGTTTTACCACAGAGGTCACAGCTGTAGGGCTTCTCTCCAGTGTGGATCCTGCGGTGACTTCTCAAAGTGGAATCCTGGCTAAAGGTTTTATCACAGAGGTCACAGCTGTATGGCTTCTCTCCAGTGTGGATCCTGCTATGAGCTCTGAAACTGCTAGCAATGGTAAAGGTTTTACCACAGAGGTCACAGCTGTAGGGCTTCTCTCCCGTGTGGATCCTGCTATGAGCTCTAAAATTGCCAACAAGGCTAAAGGTTTTACCACAGAGGTCACAGCTGTAGGGCTTATCTCCAGTGTGGATCCTGCTATGAGCTCTGAAACTGCCAGCCAGACTAAAGGTTTTACCACATAGGTCACAGCTGTAGGGCTTCTCTCCAGTGTGGATCCTGCTATGAGTTCTGAAATGGCCAGCCTGGCTAAAGGTTTTACCACAGAGGTCACAGCTGTAGGGCTTCTCTCCAGTGTGAATCCTGCTGTGAACTGTGAAATGGCCAGCCTGGTTAAAGGTTTTACCACAGAGGTCACAGCTGTAGGGCTTCTCTCCAGTGTGGATCCTGCTATGAGCTCTGAAATTGCCAGCCTGGCTAAAGGTTTTACCACAGATGTCACAGCTGTAGGGATTCTCTCGAGTGTGGATCTTCATGTGCTTCTTGAGGCTACTGGATGAGGAAAGGCTCTTCCCACATGTGTCACAGTGATGTGTCTCCATAACTCAGCTCTCTCTTGGTTCTCTGTCTGGTCTCTCTGGATCCTGTATCAAGTCTCCAGAAGCTTGCTTATCTCTGGTTGATCCTCTGTCTGGTTACTGCTGTTTCTGGTCGAGTCTCTGTAGTGTCTCTGGAGCCTTAAGGTGTCTTCTCTGTTTAGTCTCCGCCCATGATCAAGTATGATTGGCCAGTAGGGGATCTGGAAGAAACAGTTCCAAGTTAATGAGAACTCAGCTTTCACACATAACATGACTTTTGTGTCTGTCATAATGTCCACTTTGCATATGTAATGTTTATCATTTGGTGAGAGGTGTATGTTTCTCAGGCTTATATTTACTGGAGAAAAACAACACTGTGATAAAAACATAACCTCTGGCATTCAACTCCTCATTGTAATTTGTTTTTCTTCAAAATAATAATTCCCTATATGATTAATTACTACACAATAAACATTTCATGTAAATTAACCATAAATGACTTCTGATTAAATTTAAAAACGGATAGTTTTTAAATTTAACATAGACGACATAGAAAATAAATCACGGAATGTTTATGAGCACACCCCTTACAAAAAAGAAGGATATTAAAGTATACTATAAGTATACCAAAATATGGATAGTACACTTTTAGTACACTTTTGATATACTTTTAAGAAGTGTAGGTATGGGGATCGTAAGGCCGGAGACGCTCGGTGTTTGTCCCCAGCTTGGGAAACCCAATTCAATTCTGGTTAGATGTTCAGGGAGATAATTGACTCGTTAATATCTGACTCCAATTTTAGAAATGTGCAAAAGTGCGTTACCTGTAACCTTGAGCGCTAAACAGTTAATGACATGAAACTCTGGCGTAGGTAAAAATCGTCTGCTTGATCAGAGCATCGACCCTAAAGTGCGTGTTCACTAATTAGTCGTTTATCTCTACTATAATATGGATTTAACCACCGACCTAGTATATGTAAACCAATCACTCAGAGGCACCGGTAAATTCCTCGGAGCGTGGAGATCCACTGTAAGTAACTCAGAGGCCTTAGGTTAAAACCTACTTCAAAAGTCTATGTTTATAATCAGTATTAGCCGCATCAACCAGACTAGATCAAAGTTTTCACCGCCGTAGCGTGATAGATACGTTTCAAGGAGAAAAAGTAACTTAAATGCACAATAATAGTTTATTATCTAAATAGTAAGATAATCAATACAATGATCATGAAATATCATCAAATACAAAACATACCTTCAGAGCAATGGTTAACAAAGGTATTCACAATGAAGACTAGGCACCTAACGCACCGGAGCTGTATCGTAAACAGAACTCAAAGTGATTGGTAAACTTCTTCCGATATACACCCAAAACTGACTAAAATAGGGACACCGGCCATATGACAGAAAGGTTGTCTGACGCATACAAATTCAAATTGGATCATTGATCAAGGCTGCAGTAGACCAAGTGGTGCCCTTGCAAGACAAGGGAATATGTTAACACGTTGGTCTGCTGCAAGCACAAACTCTGTAAACCCTGTAAATGTACATGTTACAGTATTATAATTATTACTAGAATGTAATACATAAAATAAGAAACAAAATCCTATCAAACATGACATTAAAAGCTGTTTAGAATTATATTTACAAGAACACAACTTTTAATGATAATTTCAGAGTCTTCCTCAGTCCACCTTCCTCTTCAACTGTTGAGACCACCTTTCCAGAGGTGGTCATTAAGGTGTGATTGTCATTTTAGCATTCATGCTAATCAACGACTGTCCCAGACGAGTGTCTGAGTGACCAGTGACAAAGGGGCTGCCAAAACAGCCCTACAGAAGTATGCTTTGAAAATAGTTCACTTTTGATATACTTTTAAGAAGTATACTTAGAAAATAGTTCACTTTTGATATACTTTTAAGAAATATGCTTAGAAACAGAAAATGGTATACATTTCTTCTGGAGTAGAATGTACGTGTTCTATTATTATACAGCAAAAACAGTCAAAATACTTTAAAAGTACATTACAGGTAAACATTTTTCACTGCATACTTCTATTCTATTTGTAAAAAAACTACATAATTATTCATAAGTATGCAGTGGCATAACGACATCTCTGACGTTGACAACAAACCAAACCGTTTAAAAATCGGTTGAAAATTGAGCAAGTTATGGTCATTTAAAAAGTACATGTAGCACCAATAAAATGTTATGGGTGAGCGAGTTGACTGTAGCAAGATGGCCGCCATGTGCAGACGTTCTAGACTCCGCCGTAAGACATCTAGTCTTTGTATACATCTATGCTCACAACACTGTCTGCATCTGAATAACAAAAAATAATATTACATACACTTTTCACAACGCACGAACATATCCCATTAATAAAGACAAACACTGAATCTAGCTAACAACACAATGGAAGTAAAGCTAGCTAGCTAGCTAGCACCGAAATGAGTTTAATACCAAGCACAAAGTCGCAAATTCTGGATACAACGTCAAAAGCAACGCATAATGATAGCACTTACCTTCATAGCTGTTAGAACTGCAACAGAGCTTTGATCTTTAAATACATTAGGTCTCAAGGTGTTAAAACATAGGGACACTTAACTTTACGTATCTCCATGATAAACTACATTGATTTAGCTAGAGAGCTCACGTAACCGTGGATACAAACCAATGACTGTAAAATAAAGTCAATGATAGAAACACTCGAGATGCAGTTTCACATTTGAAACACCAGGTGGCACTAAAAGGCTACAATGATTGGATTCTTCTCACCAGATCACTTTTGATACAGCTGACAATATCAATATGAATCAGTTTATATTTCATACTGGTTGAAGCTGTTTTCTTGCGGGTCAAGATCGTAGCCTTGGTAACCATATTTGAGAAAAATTTGACCAAATGTGTTCGTTACTGCTTATAGAGTTTATGTGATGGATGGGCTGGTAATAGACCAGTCTGATTGCTGGTCATTCAGTTGGTGTAAACTTTAGGAACCCATACCCTGTGCTCTGGGATTTCGGCAGATCTGTATTGCACAGCAGCAGAACCAGGGGAACCAGCTATTTATTTAGGTAGGAATTATTGTGGTGCTATTTAAAAATAATTAGGCTAAACAATAATAATAAGACTTTATTTATATAGCACATTTCATACAAGAATTGCAGCTCAAAGTGCTTTACATAAAATCAATAAAAACATTATTATAAGTAATAAAAGTAATAAAACCCTTATGAACACAGGCCACAGTCTTTGCGGTAATCCAGAACACACAAGTTATGTCTCGTTAGCAGGGACATGTCAGTTTGTCCTTATCGTGAAGGTCTGACCCTATTTGTCCTAGCCGTTCAAAGTCTGGTTTTCGTTAGCTATATCTCGCCCTATCTTAAACTAGAGCATGTCCTAAATTGTCTTCTTATGCTAATTGTCTCTTACTCAAATATGTGATGTTCTTATTGTGACCTCTGGTTGACGACCATTTCTCTTACATGATCCTGCAATCAATAGTGCTCTCTCGTTCTTAGTTAGTGGACCTTTGTTTTAGGTAAATTGGTTCTATTGGTAGGTTTACATCTAAGTTACCACCTAGTCCTAAAATGGGGGATTTCATACAGTTTTCATCCCACAACAGTTTTATAATCCTGTTTTGCTTTTTCCTGCTTTTGTGTCCACCCCCTACTACTGACAGTGGGATGCGGCCAAGACAAGGACCCAGAAGAGAAGCAGGGCTACATGGAAATGGAGACAGAATTTGTCAGGTCAGTGGTAAACCTCTACAACTTTGAACCTCATCAACTGAGCCCACAAAGTCATGTAAGTCCATTCTTCCACTACTGATAGGGGTTGTACATTGGGAACTGTAACTGAACGGGAGGGGCAGCAGATTGGAGAGTTGGTGTAGGCATTGAGGAAGGTAGCACCCAGCTCCCTCATGAAGTTTATGTATGGTAGCTGAACCACCCTATTCCCAGGGTCCACAGTCAGTTGGTCATCCTTCATATACAATGGAAATTACGCTCCAAAGAGGAAACTCCTTCCCTTTCATACCCTCAGTTTAACCTTAAGGTATTCTACATACACTACCGTTCAAAAGTTTGGGGTCACCCAGACATTTCGTGTTTTCCAAGAAAACTCACACTTTTATTTATCAAATAACTTTCAAAATGAATAGAAAATATACTCAAGACATTTACAAGGTTAATTATTATTATTAGAAATAATTATTTTTATTTGAAATATACATTTTGTTCTTCAAACTTTGCTTTCGTCAAATAATGCTCCATTTGAAGCAATTACAACACTGCAGACCTTTGGCATTCTAATTCTAATCCTTCTAATCATCCACTAGTCTTCTAAGGCAATTAGCAAACACAATGTACCATTCAAACACATACAGTAATAGTTGCTGGAAATGGGCCTCTATACACCTATGTAAATATTTCATTAAAAAACAGACGTTTCCACCTAGAATAGTCATTTACCACATTAACAATGTAGTGTATTTCTGATTAATTTAACGTTATCTTCATTGAAAAAAACTGTGCTTTTCTTTGAAAAATAAGGACATTTTTAAGTGACCCCAAACTTTTGAACGGTAGTGTAAATAATACAGTGAGGTAAATGTATCAAACGTTATGTAAATACCGTTTGATAATGCTAATGTAAATACAGAGAAGTGCGTCCGTATTCTTCAACAATGGATCAGTGTGCATTGGACGACTGATCAAATTCAAATACAAGCAATGTCAGAGGGCTTCACATACGCCCGTAGAACTTCCCCTCAGCCAACCTAAACCCTCAAGGAAGACAAGGAAAATGCGAGAAAAAATAGAAACCTTAGGACCAGTTCAGTGCTCCCCTCCTCCAAATACAGTTGGTGAAAGAGAGGTGCAGAACACAGGCTGTTACGTCCCTCGCCATGTTTGCATGCGTGTTCTGTCTTGTGTGTTTGTTTAGTGTGTTGAAAATGAGTTTGTTTTGTTTAGTTTAGCCTTTCCCCCTAGACAAGGTTCGTAACAAAGGCTAAAAAGTCTTACATCAATAAAAGTTAGATGACAAAATGGAAGAAACCTGGGAAGGAGCAGTCTAGGGCTTCTCTCTAGTGTGGATCCTGCTATGAGCTCTGAAATGGCCAGCCTGGCTAAAGGTTTTACCACAGAGGTCACAGCTGTAGGGCTTCTCTCCAGTGTGGATCCTGCGGTGAACAGTGAAATGGCCAGCCTGGCCAAAGGTTTTACCACAGAGGTCACAGCTGTAGGGCTTCTCTCCAGTGTGGATCCTGCGGTGACTTCTCAAAGTGGAAGTCTGGCTAAAGGTTTTACCACAGAGGTCACAGCTGTAGGGCTTCTCTCCAGTGTGGATCCTGCTATGAGCTCTGAACTGGCCAGCCTGGTTAAAGGTTTTACCACAGAGGTCACAGCTGTAGGGCTTCTCTCCAGTGTGGATCCTGCTATGAGCTCTGAAATGGCCAGCCTGGCTAAAGGTTTTAACACAGAGGTCACAGTTGTAGGGCTTCTCTCCAGTGTGGATCTTCATGTGCTTCTTGAGGCTACTGGATGAGGAAAGGCTCTTCCCACATGTGTCACAGTGATGTGTCTCCATAACTCAGCTTTCCCTTGGTTCTCTGTCTGGTCTCTCTGGATCCTGTATCAAGTCTCTCATGGAGTCAGGTGGCTGAGCGGTTAGGGAAGCGGGCTAGTAATCTGAAGGTTGCCAGTTCGATTCTGGCTGTGCCAAATGACGTTGTGTCCTTGGGCAAGGCACTTCACCCTACTTGCTTCGGGGAGAATGTCCCTGTACTTACTGTAAGTCGCTCTGGATAAGAGCGTCTGCTAAATGACTAAATGTAATGTCTCTGGAAGCTTGCTTCTCTCTGGTTGATCCTCTGTCTGGTTACTGCTGTTTCTGGTTGAGTCTCTGTAGTGTCTCTGGTTGAGTCTCTGTAGTGTCTCTTGAGCCTTAAGGTGTCTTCTCTGTCTAGTCTCCGCCCATGATCAAGTATGATTGGCCAGTAGGGGATCTGGAAGAAACAGTTCCAAGTTAATGAGAACTCAGCTTTCACATATAACATGACTTTTGTGTCTGTCATAATGTCCACTTTGCATATGTAATGTTTATCATTTGGTGAGAGGTGTATGTTTCTCAGGCTTATATTTACTGGAGAAAAACAACACTGTGATAAAAACATAACCTCTGGCATTCAACTCCTCATTGTAATTTGTTTTTCTTCAAAATAATAATTCCCTATATGATTAATTACTACACAATACACATTTCATGTAAATTAACCATAAATGACTTCTGATTACATTTAAAAACGGATAGTTTTTAAATTTAACATAGAAGACATAAAAAATAAATCACAGAATGTTTATGAGCACACCCCTTACAAAAAATAAGGATATTAAAGTATACTATAAGTATACTAAAATATGGATAGTACACTTTTGATATACTTTTAAGAAGTGTAGGTATGGGGATCGTAAGGCCGGAGACGCTCGGTGTTTGTCCCCAGCTTGGGAAACCCAATTCAATTCTGGTTAGATGTTCAGGGAGATAATTGACTCGTTAATATCTGACTCCAATTTTAGAAATGTGCAAAAGTGCGTTACCTGTAACCTTGAGCGCTAAACAGTTAATGACATGAAACTCTGGCGTAGGTAAAAATCGTCTGCTTGATCAGAGCATCGACCCTAAAGTATGCGTGTTCACTAATTAGTCGTTTATCTCTACTATTCTCTAATATTCAAATTCAAATTGGATCATTGATCAAGGCTGCAGTAGACCAAGTGGTGCCCTTGCAAGACAAGGGAATATGTTAACACGTTGGTCTGCTGCAAGCACAAACTCTGTAAACCCTGTAAATGTACATGTTACAGTATTATAATTATTACTAGAATGTAATACATAAAATAAGAAACAAAATCCTATCAAACATGACATTAAAAGCTGTTTAGAATTATATTTACAAGAACACAACTTTTAATGATAATTTCAGAGTCTTCCTCAGTCCACCTTCCTCTTCAACTGTTGAGACCACCTTTCCAGAGGTGGTCATTAAGGTGTGATTGTCATTTTAGCATTCATGCTAATCAACGACTGTCCCAGACGAGTGTCTGAGTGACCAGTGACAAAGGGGCTGCCAAAACAGCCCTACAGAAGTATGCTTTGAAAATAGTTCACTTTTGATATACTTTTAAGAAGTATACTTAGAAAATAGTTCACTTTTGATATACTTTTAAGAAATATGCTTAGAAACAGAAAATGGTATACATTTCTTCTGGAGTAGGATGTACGTGTTCTATTATTATACAGCAAAAACAGTCAAAATACTTTAAAAGTACATTACAGGTAAACATTTTTCACTGCATACTTCTATTCTATTTGTAAAAAAACTACATAATTATTCATAAGTATGCAGTGGCATAACGACATCTCTGACGTTGACAACAAACCAAACCGTTTAAAAATCGGTTGAAAATTGAGCAAGTTATGGTCATTTAAAAAGTACATGTAGCACCAACACAATGTTATGGGTGAGCGAGTTGACTGTAGCAAGATGGCCGCCATGTGCAGACGTTCTAGACTCCGCCGTAAGACATCTAGTCTTTGTATACATCTATGCTCACAACACTGTCTGCATCTGAATAACAAAAAATAATATTACATACACTTTTCACAACGCACGAACATATCCCATTAATAAAGACAAACACTGAATCTAGCTAACAACACAATGGAAGTAAAGCTAGCTAGCTAGCTAGCACCGAAATGAGTTTAATACCAAGCACAAAGTCGCAAATTCTGCATACAACGTCAAAAGCAACGCATAATGATAGCACTTACCTTCATAGCTGTTAGAACTGCAACAGAGCTTTGATCTTTAAATACATTAGGTCTCAAGGTGTTAAAACATAGGGACACTTAACTTTACGTATCTCCATGATAAACTACATTGATTTAGCTAGAGAGCTCACGTAACCGTGGATACAAACCAATGACTGTAAAATAAAGTCAATGATAGAAACACTCGAGATGCAGTTTCACATTTGAAACACCAGGTGGCACTAAAAGGCTACAATGATTGGATTCTTCTCACCAGATCACTTTTGATACAGCTGACAATATCAATATGAATCAGTTTATATTTCATACTGGTTGAAGCTGTTTTCTTGCGGGTCAAGATCGTAGCCTTGGTAACCATATTTGAGAAAAATTTGACCAAATGTGTTCGTTACTGCTTATAGAGTTTATGTGATGGATGGGCTGGTAATAGACCAGTCTGATTGCTGGTCATTCAGTTGGTGTAAACTTTAGGAACCCATACCCTGTGCTCTGGGATTTCGGCAGATCTGTACTGCACAGCAGCAGAACCAGGGGAACCAGCTATTTATTTAGGTAGGAATTATTGTGGTGCTATTTAAAAATAATTAGGCTAAACAATAATAATAAGACTTTATTTATATAGCACATTTCATACAAGAATTGCAGCTCAAAGTGCTTTACATAAAATCAATAAAAACATTATTATAAGTAATAAAAGTAATAAAACCCTTATGAACACAGGCCACAGTCTTTGCGGTAATCCAGAACACACAAGTTATGTCTCGTTAGCAGGGACATGTCAGTTTGTCCTTATCGTGAAGGTCTGACCCTATTTGTCCTAGCCGTTCAAAGTCTGGTTTTCGTTAGCTATATCTCGCCCTATCTTAAACTAGAGCATGTCCTAAATGTCTATTGAATGACCCACTCTGGGTCATTCAATGGAAGAATTGTCTTCTTATGCTAATTGTCTCTTACTCAAATATGTGATGTTCTTATTGTGACCTCTGGTTGACGACCATTTCTCTTACATGATCCTGCAATCAATAGTGCTCTCTCGTTCTTAGTTAGTGGACCTTTGTTTTAGGTAAATTGGTTCTATTGGTAGGTTTACATCTAAGTTACCACCTAGTCCTAAAATGGGGGATTTCATACAGTTTTCATCCCACAACAGTTTTATAATCCTGTTTTGCTTTTTCCTGCTTTTGTGTCCACCCCCTACTACTGACAGTGGGATGCGGCCAAGACAAGGACCCAGAAGAGAAGCAGGGCTACATGGAAATGGAGACAGAATTTGTCAGGTCAGTGGTAAACCTCTACAACTTTGAACCTCATCAACTGAGCCCACAAAGTCATGTAAGTCCATTCTTCCACTACTGATAGGGGTTGTACATTGGGAACTGTAACTGAACGGGAGGGGCAGCAGATTGGAGAGTTGGTGTAGGCATTGAGGAAGGTAGCACCCAGCTCCCTCATGAAGTTTATGTATGGTAGCTGAACCACCCTATTCCCAGGGTCCACAGTCAGTTGGTCATCCTTCATATAAAATGGAAATTACGCTCCAAAGAGGAAACTCCTTCCCTTTCATACCCTCAGTTTAACCTTAAGGTATTCTACATACACTACCGTTCAAAAGTTTGGGGTCACCCAGACATTTCGTGTTTTCCAAGAAAACTCACACTTTTATTTATCAAATAACTTTCAAAATGAATAGAAAATATACTCAAGACATTTACAAGGTTAATTATTATTATTAGAAATAATTATTTTTATTTGAAATATACATTTTGTTCTTCAAACTTTGCTTTCGTCAAATAATGCTCCATTTGAAGCAATTACAACACTGCAGACCTTTGGCATTCTAATTCTAATCCTTCTAATCATCCACTAGTCTTCTAAGGCAATTAGCAAACACAATGTACCATTCAAACACATACAGTAATAGTTGCTGGAAATGGGCCTCTATACACCTATGTAAATATTTCATTAAAAAACAGACGTTTCCACCTAGAATAGTCATTTACCACATTAACAATGTAGTGTATTTCTGATTAATTTAACGTTATCTTCATTGAAAAAAACTGTGCTTTTCTTTGAAAAATAAGGCCATTTTTAAGTGACCCCAAACTTTTGAACGGTAGTGTAAATAATACAGTGAGGTAAAAAATAATACAGTGAGGTAAATGTATCAAACGTTATGTAAATACCGTTTGATAATGCTAATGTAAATACAGAGAAGTGCGTCCGTATTCTTCAACAATGGATCAGTGTGCATTGGACGACTGATCAAATTCAAATACAAGCAATGTCAGAGGGCTTCACATACGCCCGTAGAACTTCCCCTCAGCCAACCTAAACCCTCAAGGAAGACAAGGAAAATGCGAGAAAAAATAGAAACCTTAGGACCAGTTCAGTGCTCCCCTCCTCCAAATACAGTTGGTGAAAGAGAGGTGCAGAACACAGGCTGTTACGTCCCTCGCCATGTTTGCATGCGTGTTCTGTCTTGTGTGTTTGTTTAGTGTGTTGAAAATGAGTTTGTTTTGTTTAGTTTAGCCTTTCCCCCTAGACAAGGTTCGTAACAAAGGCTAAAAAGTCTTACATCAATAAAAGTTAGATGACAAAATGGAAGAAACCTTGGAAGGAGCAGTCTAGGGCTTCTCTCTAGTGTGGATCCTGCTATGAGCTCTGAAATGGCCAGCCTGGCTAAAGGTTTTACCACAGGGGTCACAGCTGTAGGGCTCATCTCCAGTGTGGATCCTTCGGTGAACAGTGAAATGGCCAGCATGGCCAAAGGTTTTACCACAGAGGTCACAGCTGTAGGGCTTCTCTCCAGTGTGGATCTTCCTATGAGCTCTGAAATGGCCAGCCTGGCCAAAGGTTTTACCACAGAGGTCACAGCTGTAGGGCTTCTCTCCAGTGTGGATCCTGCGGTGAACAGTGAAATGGCCAGCCTGGCCAAAGGTTTTACCACAGAGGTCACAGCTGTAGGTCTTCTCTCCAGTGTGGATCCTGCGGTGACTTCTCAAAGTGGAAGTCTGGCTAAAGGTTTTATCACAGAGGTCACAGCTGTGGGGCTTCTCTCCAGTGTGGATCCTGCTATGAGCTCTGAAACTGCTAGCAATGGTAAAGGTTTTACCACAGAGGTCACAGCTGTAGGGCTTTTCTCCAATGTGGATTCTGCGGTGATATGTGAAACTGTTAGCATGGGTAAAGGTTTTACCACAGAGGTCACAGCTGTAGGGCTTTTCTCCAGTGTGGATCCTGCTATGAGCTCTAAAATTGTCAGCCTGACTAAAGGTTTTACCACAGAGGTCACAGCTGTAGGGCTTCTCTCCAGTGTGGATCCTTCTGTGAACTGTGAAATGGCCAGCCTGACTAAAGGTTTTACCACAGAGGTCACAGCTGTAGGGCTTCTCTCCAGTGTGGATCCTGCTATGAGCTCTGAACTGGCCAGCCCGGCTAAAGGTTTTACCACAGAGGTCACAGCTGTAGGGCTTCTCTCCAATATGGATCCTGCTATGAGCTCTGAAATGGCCAGCCTGACTAAAGGTTTTACCACAGAGGTCACAGCTGTAGGGCTTCTCTCCAGTGTGGATCCTTCTGTGAACTGTGAAATGGCCAGCCTGACTAAAGGTTTTACCACAGAGGTCACAGCTGTAGGGCTTCTCTCCAGTGTGGATCCTGCTATGAGCTCTGAACTGGCCAGCCTGGTTAAAGGTTTTACCACAGAGGTCACAGCTGTAGGGCTTCTCTCCAGTGTGGATCCTGCTATGAGCTCTGAAATGGCCAGCCTGGCTAAAGGTTTTAACACAGAGGTCACAGCTGTAGGGCTTCTCTCCAGTGTGGATCTTCATGTGCTTCTTGAGGCTACTGGATGAGGAAAGGCTCTTCCCACATGTGTCACAGTGATGTGTCTCCATAACTCAGCTCTCCCTTGGTTCTCTGTCTGGTCTCTCTGGATCCTGTATCAAGTCTCTCATGGAGTCAGGTGGCTGAGCGGTTAGGGAAGCGGGCTAGTAATCTGAAGGTTGCCAGTTCGATTCCCGGCTGTGCCAAATGACGTTGTGTCCTTGGGCAAGGCACTTCACCCTACTTGCCTCGGGGAGAATGTCCCTGTACTTACTGTAAGTCGCTCTGGATAAGAGCGTCTGCTAAATGACTAAATGTAATGTCTCTGGAAGCTTGCTTCTCTCTGGTTGATCCTCTGTCTGGTTACTGCTGTTTCTGGTTGAGTCTCTGTAGTGTCTCTGGAGCCTTAACCCTCGTGCTGCCTTCGGGTCACATGACCCAAAGGTTCATAACAAACCATCGTTGTGTTTACCCAATTTTACCCAATACAAAAACAAATTAAAATAATTTTCTTTTAACCTTCGCAATGTGGGGGGTCTGAGACAGCCCAACGGTTAAAAGAAAAGGCTTCACTTTGTCTTTGTATGCGGTAAATCTGTCGCAATACGACGGTGGGTCACAATGACTGATGGGTCAGAATGACCCGAAGATAACACAAGGGTTAAGGTGTCTTCTCTGTCTAGTCTCCGCCCATGATCAAGTATGATTGGCCAGTAGGGGATCTGGAAGAAACAGTTCCAAGTTAATGAGAACTCAGCTTTCACATGTAAAATAATGTTTCTCAGGTTTATATTTACTTGAGAAAAAAAACACAGTGATAAAAACGTAACCTCTGGCATACAACTCCTCATTGTAATTTGTTTTTCTTCAAAATAATAATTCCCTATATGATTAATTACTACACAATAGACATTACATGTAAATTAACCATAAATGACTTCTGATTAAATTTAAAAACGGATAGTTACAAAATAAATCACGGAATGTTTATGAGCACTCCACTGCAGCAATACAGAACCCAGCACACTATCTTCATGCTGGCCCACGAGGGCGGTCAAATTAAAGTTCACAAAACTGAAGTACGTACCTTGAGACTCGCAACACTGTCTGCATCCTAATTACATACACTTTTCACAACGTACTAACATATCCCATTAATAAAGACAAACACTGAATCTAGCTAACAACACAATGGAAGTAAAGCTAGCTAGCTAGCTAGCACCGAAATGAGTTTAATACCAAGCACAAAGTCGCAAATCCTGGATACAACGTCAAAAGCAACGCATAATGATAGCACTTACCTTCATAGCTGTTAGAACTGCAACAGAGCTTTGATCTTTAAATACATTTGGTCTCAAAATGTTAAAACGTAGGGACATCTTCATGATAAACTACATTGATTTAAAGCTCACGTAACCGTGGATACAAACCAATGACTGTAGAATACTTCAATAATAAAAACACTCGAGATGCAGTTGCACATTTGAAACACCAGGTGGCACCAGAACGGTAAAAAGGCTACAATGATTGGATCCTTCTGATCGGATCACTGTTGATACAGCTGACAATATCAATATGAATCAGATTATATTTCATACTGGTTGAAACTGTTTTCTTGCGGGTTAAGATGGTAGCCTTGGTAACCACATTTGAGAAAAAGTTGACCAAATGTGTTCCTTACTGCTTATGTAGTTGATGTGATGGATGGGCTGGTAATAGACATTTACATTTATGCATTTAGCAGACGCTTTTATCCAAAGCGACTTCCACGAGAGAGCTTTACAAAAGTGCATAGGTCACTGATCATAACAACGAGATAGCCCCAACATTGCGACGCACAATCATTTAAATATCCCATCCATTTGTTCAGGAGACAATTGATTTTCTCTATCCTCATTCCCATTAGTCACATTCTCTATCTCTAGAGCCATTTGCATTCGTCACGTTTTAAAACCATGAAGGGGGTGCTTAACACACATTATGGAGAATAATCTTCTTGAGCAGCCAAAACATGAAGCATATATTGTGAAAAACCAAATAAGTGCCAAAGGGAAGAACCATAAGAGCATGCAGTTAAACAAGTCACAATGAACCCTTGTGTTATCTTCGGGTCATTCTGACCCATCAGTCATTGTGACCCACCGTCGTATTGCGACATCTTTACCGCATACAAAAACAAAGTGAAGCATTTTCTTTTAACCGTTGGGCTGTCTCAGACCCCCCACATTGCAAATGTTAAAAGAAAATTATTTTTATTTGTTTTTGTATTGGGTAAAATTGGGTAAACACAACGATGGTTCATTATGAACCTTTGGGTCATGTGACCCGAAGGCAGCACGAGGGTTAAACAACATGAAACTCCTAAAGTGCAAGAGTGTACCTGTAGAAAAACAATCAACAGTAAAATATTTCACAGCGAGTACAAGAATTTAAATCCATTACAACTAACCAACAAGAGCTACAAGTCTCTCAATAAGAGTCATTGTGATCCTGGAGGAAACTAACATCAGTTCCAGCCAAGCATTCCAAAGTGCCGTTGTACTCCCAGAACAAGTGCGTCTTGAGCCTTTTCTTGAAGGTGGGGAGACAGTCAGTGTCCCTGTTGGAAGTGGGGAGTTGATTCCACCATTGGGTGGAATGCTTACACACGTTCCTATGATGTACGTAACACCAGGAGAGAGGAAGATATCTCCCAGGGATTTCCCAGGGAAGCCGTAAAACTCCATCCACACGCAGAAAAAGTAAAAGAACATGCACACTCACACGAGACACACATCGTCTGTATCTAGCTGACCACAATCCCCTCCACTTCTCTCATGTTCTCTGCTATCTGTCTTTCTCTCTTTCCTTTTCTGTCTTCAGAAGATATGAACCTACAGAGGAGACGGTTTGGCAAAGACCTGCCCACTCTGGAGGGAATTCTGCTGCACCCTTGGCTGCAGTGGTCCATCCCCTCCCCTTCACCTCTGGGACACACCATGGGTCGGTGTGCAGCTCATCCACTGCCTCACCACAGACCACCTGGGACAGAACATACTTTTCAAATCTCCCAAGCATATTCACTATACACTAAATAAATAATGCATTATGTGCTTAACTAGTCTGTTTATTTCTGTGAATTTAAATCTCCAAATACTGATTTCAAGTGAAAGTGATCTTCTGTCCTTTTGAGCTCATACTAGAATAGCGCCCATGTCCGTGATGCAGACGGTGATTGAGATGTTGGTAAGTTAATTCCATGACACACAGGCAGCCATTATTATCAAGTTATCGATACAGTGCTCGTCACGGCTCTCGCTACCGCAGTCTCAATCTGTGTTTGTCGTGTGTCTAGCCTCTTCCATGTCTGAGATGTTCTCTAGTACATTTCCCTAGTTTTTATGAAATAGCCTAACAATTTGCTGAATATCCTGGTTAGTTATTCACTCACGATGAAAAATAAGACAGGGCAGGAGTCAGGACAGGCATGGCAAAACATCATTTAGTATTAGGTTCATAATTCATTTACAGTGAAAAATAACTTCCTCCTTCGTTGTTGCTCCTGATGGGCAGGCTAGCGTCTTGCATGGCAGCTGCACCACCGTCGGTGTGTGAGTGTGAATGGGTGAATGAGAGGCAACAAATGTAAAGCGCTTTGAGTGCCGCCAAGGTAGAAAATTGCTCTATAAATGCCGTCCCTTTTTCATTTTTATTGTAAAAAATGGGATTCCTTTTACCCTCACTGAGACCAGCTACAGTGTCTTTTGAGACTTGTTCAATATCACATGCTAGTCAAAGCCTGTTGAAACAGAAACATCTCATGAAATTCTGATAGAAGGAATGGTCCCAGATGTTCATAGAATATCTATTTCTACGAGTCCATGAGCCACTCATCAATGGCTCTCTCATTGTTTATAACGTCCTTTTGCCAGTCCGCATGCCACCTCAAGTTAGCGATGACCTGCGTATAATTTCCCCCAAGAGTCTTGCGCCAGAGAGCAAACTGTTGCTTGTTGTAGACATGGACAGATTCAGAAACCTTGGGATAGTCTACTATGGAAAGCAGAAGCTTATCCAGTTGACGACACACATCTGGGAACTTGGACGCCACGTTGTGAAGTTCCTCCTTGTCCAGAGTTAGGTCTGGTAAGAAATGGATAGGGATGGACTATGAATCAACCTTACTGTTTAAAATGACATCCAGTAGCTCACTAGGATCAACAATTCACACATCTGCCAAGCAAAAAGGACTTATTTCACGAGCATGTAGGAACTCACCAAACAGCTGTGGAGGGACACTCAGGCCGTCAGCATAGGCCATGTATTTCCAACGGCCTAACCTCAGCATGTAGGTGGAGGCGTTGGCATTGCAGCCGTGGTACTCACTCAGTACCCAGCCTGGAGGGCTAGGCCCAGGCAGCCCACCTGACCTAGTCACCAGGGGAACGAGGGAGTGACCACTCAGACCACCTGGAGCAGGGATGCCAGCTATCTCTGACAAATAAATACAGCATGGAATTCAAACATTGAATTTGAATGTTTTCTGATAAGAATATTGTTCCTTATTATGATAATGTGTTCACATTCTCTCAAGTGAGAAACTGAGCTACAAGTGCGATATCGGTTTTTACTTGAGAGACATCATAGCTTGCAAACAAGTTGCTCAGTGTTTGGATGTACAAATGAAAACCAAAATCGTTTTTTAGTTCCTTCATCTGAGCCTCTGAAGACCCAGTGTCTTAATTTTATTTTCACTGCAAATGCGCTGACACAACTTCCCAAAGTTTTGTATGTCTGCGCCAAACATTTCAGCCACGACTGTTTCCTCAACTTGGGCCAATACAAAGCTGGCCTTGCTGACCGTCTGAAATTAAATTCTGGACCAGTACCAACTCTCTATGGTCCAGCTACAAACCTTGAAAAAATAAGTCAACTAACGCTATATCATTTTGTTGCTTTACCGTATATGGTTATCTATCTTCTACCCTTAGAATGTGGCTGTAACGTTAGCTCTGCAGCTAACAGCTCAGTTACTGTCGCTAATGTAAAGGTAGATAGCATCAAGTATGTGTGTGAATACACACATTGTAACATGAGTGTTGTACACTTCTTTGTTATTTGGATAACTGTTCTGTTGGTGTTATAGCGCTCGCAATATCCGCCTCTCCCCTCATTGAAATGACTATGAGTGTGCACCTCTGCAAACCAGGGTGATCAGATGAGAATGGGCAAATTCGAGGCATCTTACAGCAACTGGGCCATTGCGATACATCCACTGTAAAGATAAGCGCAGGGTGCTGCCTCTCTCCTCATTAGCATTTAAAGCTACAGTAACAGTCAAAAGTTTGGACACATTTTCCCATTACAGACACAGAAACGGCACGTCCTGAGGAAAGCTCATTGTGGGACTGCTCCTAGTGGCTGTAAATATGCACCAAGGCTGAATTTCGAGAAAGAGACTTCAGATACAGTATTAGGGGACCACTAAGGCCTATTTAAAAGCATTCAAAAACAGCATGTCATGAGACCTTTAAGGAAGTGGATGTTGAGTGTCATAGAAGTCTTACTCAAGACCTTTCCATTGAAAACTGACAGTGCAAATGAGTTACAGTCCACTAATTTACCATGTTTTCTCAAAACAACATTCTGGGCTATGGATGCCTGCTTCCCAGTCCTCACCTAACAGGGTGGGGTAAAGATCCACCAGGGATACAGGCAGGCTGAGCTGCTGGCCAGACTTCACCCCTGGACCCATGACCAGCAGGGGAACGTGGGAGCTGCCCTCCAGCATGGACATCTTGTAGAACTGCCGGTGCTCCATGGCCAGTTCCCCATGGTCGGCTGTGAACATCAGTACAGTGCTTTCCTGCAGTCCTGAGTCCCGAAGGGCTGACATCACCTGACCTGGGCCCCAACAGAGACAGGAGGCATGGATTTGGTGTCTGGAATGGTCAGTATCTGTAAATATCCCCCATCAAGCTTACATCAAAACTGTGGGTCAGGTTTACAACAAACCTAGCATGGCATCCGTTTCAGCGCACATGGCATAATAGAAGGCTCGTATGCTTCTGACTTCCTCTGTTGTGAAGTTACCAGTGCAGTTCTTAGTGTAGGTGGAGTAGTAGTCAACAGGATGCATGACGGACAAGGGCAGCCATTTTGGAAGCGAAATAAGGTCATACATCACCTGCATAGGGAGAGAGAAAAGGAGTAAATCTCCACCAAACGTGATAATCTGCTGTCTGCATTTTAATTTGAGAAATAAACGTGAAATGCTAAAGATATGACCTTCTGAAGCCAGTAAGGGGAGGTGCGAAAGGTGGATCCCCCAGCAGTGGGTCCCAGGGACTGTGTTTGGTAGGGGTGGGGCAGATTGAGGCCCACGTAAAGGGCAAAGGGCTGGGAGAGAGAGGCAGCACTGTGGCGGATCCACTGGGTGGCCTTGTCTACAGTCTCCCAGTCCTTAATCATAACCCTGTCAGTGGAGATGTTTCCCACCAGGTCGGTGACTGGCCTTCCTTCCTGACGCAGAAGGAATGGGACATCCCGTGTCCATGCCTCCACACGATTACTGTGGTTAAAATACAGACATATAACACCGTCACAAATGAGTCTGAGTTACTTGTGTTCTGCTTGGCAGAGTCCACTGGTTAATCCCACCTGACTGAGTGACCTCCTGACGTGTAGTCCAGTTTACCCATCATCTGGGTGTGAAAACCGTTCTGCCGCAGAACGTCCATCCATGTGGTAGCATTGGGATCCAGGCACTTATAGTTATTCCATGACTGGGTCAGGTGGACAAAACGGCCACTCCACATAGCTGAAAGCCCACAAAGTCATGTAAGTCCATTCTTCCACTACTGATAGGGGTTGTACATTGGAAACCGTACCTGCACGGGAGGGGCAGCAGATTGGAGAGTTGGTGTAGGCATTGAGGAAGGTAGCACCCAGCTCCCTCATGAAGTTTATGTATGGTAGCTGAACCACCCTATTCCCAGGGTCCACAGTCAGTCGGCCATCCTTCGTATGAAACGGAAATTACGTTCCAAAGAGGAAACTCCTTCTGTTTCAGACCCTCAATTTAACCTTATGGTATGCTACATAAATAGGCTACTGCAGTGAGGTAACGTTAAACGTACAAAACTTTCCATTTTTCATTGATAAAGTAAATAAGTGTAAACCACTTACTGCTAGGCAGGTCAACACAATGTTAACGGTTACTTACAAAAGCATCCGACATCACCATCACAATGTTAGGTTTCGGGTAGCCAGAACGGTTTAGGTAAAAACATTCAATTCTTTGAACCAAAAAAATTAAAGCTAAACATAATGCATACATTGCTAAAACGCAGTCCAAATAACTCTATTGTTTTTAAACTTGGTAAACGTGAGATGTGTCTGGACCCGAAAGTTGGTTGTAGCAGCGTTCCAAATGATTCGTTTTCTCGGGGAATCATATGACTCTTAAAAATAAGAGACACGTGTCTCCTAACGCGTACGCGTTTATTTAGAGTTTTATGTCCACCATCATGTAGTTACGAAACAAAAACAGTAGAGGGAGATAGTATCCCACAGAATGTATGGCAAGCCGTTAAGCATTTAATCCTCAATATACTACACACAAATAAGTATGTACAAGTATAAAATAGCTACTAGTACATTTTGAGGATTAAATGTTTAAACGGTTTGCCATGATTGCATCCCAGTGAGCTTGTATTACACCACATGTCTAATGTGTAATGTACCCATTGACTCGATGTAGGCTATTGTGTTCAGGTCAACATTTAATATTTGTCTACCTTGAGCATTTTATTTATTTGTAATACTTTTGAGGAATTGTTTGCGCTAGAGCTCCAATAAATGTATTGGCAGTTGAATGTCACAGTGCATGCCCTTCCTGTTGCAGGGGTTCGTGCAACAGGTGATTTCCTGCAAATAGTCTGGCCTAAAATCTAGGTCAGCCACTAGGTGGCATCTCGTGCAATAAAAAGAACTGAGCAGTATTGCTTGTTGAACGTCTGGAAATCGATGTTAGTGAGCTTTGTGTTTTTCACACATTGTGAAGCACCCTGTAGTCTGTCTTTCTTCCATATTTGATTATGTGAGGCCAATTTTAGAAATGGGAAACAACCATTCCAGTTATGTAGACACAAGCAGCCTGCACAGCTGTAGAATGACTATGCATAATGCACTGCTTGCTGGCCTTTGTTCCTTGCACTTGAAAGTAAGAGGCTACGGTGTCTGTCTATGCATATTATATTATGTTAATATTTTGTTCTTGCAATGTGAAAACGCTTTTTATGGACTATGCACATGAAATGCATATTGAAACCATAAGCTTTCTTTCTAAAAATTCAATTTGTTCAATGTTTTGTTCAAACAAAATGTATAAAAAGGCGAGAAAGATACGATTTGCACGCTTGCTTTTGTAATTGTCTACCAGCTGTTTAACCAAACTTGTCAGCTGGCTGAATGCCATAGCCCTCTCCCTTGTTCCAGAAGACGGAAGGAGGGGGCAGATAAAGTTATGCGCATGCTCAGTAGGTTGTTTTTCTCAAAAACCTCGCTTAAAGTGAGCCGAGCGACAAAGTTCCTTGTCTTTGACCAGAGACCATAGCGCGGACGGGCGAACGATAACAGCATCCTCTGCTGTTATTCAGCCTTCACATCTCAATGAACTGTTTGCAGAGAAAGCACTGATCGTGCCTCCTGCTTTGGCAGGGCAGAGATACTGATCAGTGTCTGAATACTACATTATTCGTTTTCTTATGAGATTATTTTAGACTTTTGTTTTTAGGGCTCTGTATAGGATACCCTCCACCATGGTGCTTGGAAAGGTGAAGAGCTTCATTGTAAGCTATGACTGTCTTAATGACAGCAATGTCCCCGTTTTCTCAAGCGGGGACTCCGTCTCAGGGAGAGTTATCATCGAAGTCACCGGAGAAATCCGTGTGAAATCTCTGAAAATCCACGCGAAAGGATTTGCAAAAGTTCGTTGGACTGAATCACGAAATGCTGGATCCAACACTGCCTATACGCAAAATTACACAGAAGAAGTGGAATATCTAAATCACAGAGACATCCTAATTGGGCACGAAAGAGGTAAGACTCGTAGATGTTAATGTTGTTGAATACATCACCGTTATTTGTAAACGAGATATGCGTCCTGTCTGTCTACCCTAATAGGTCTGAGATCATTACCAGAACAAATTTGTCAATTTGTCTTGTAGAAAAAAGTAAAGGTGTTACTTAAGCTTTGATTCATCAAGAGGCTTCAATGAGTTAGAGCTGTCATGGTTAGAATGAATGACAGAACATGCATACCCTACTAACCACGACACCAGCTGAAATGGTATGAATTACCCAAAAATACGATTTGAGACACAATATTCTAAGAGAACATATATTAATTAAGATGATTCAATTCATTCTCAGATATACATTTTGGTCAAGTAGTCGTATTAAGATGTATCATAGCTATAGCTAAGTTTCCACCCATTGTTCAAAGCGGTTCAATCCTGTTCAGAAACTGGATGTGAGGGGGTGAAGAGACTGGCCTTTCTCTGCGCTGATTGGCTGAGGTGCTCGTGTGTGTTCCAATGACCTAATGCTTTCGCAAAAAGTGACAGAAAAAGTCAGTCAATTTGAATCCGACCTTTCAATTTTTGTTCCAAAAGGTGCATCACGAAAATATTGCGCAAAATGCAAGCCTGTTCCTATCTGAGAAGCAGCATTTTGAATGGCAGGTTTAAACAACAGGTCTATAGAGACTGGAATTGTCTTTCTTAAAAATGAATGAATGCATGCATTTTCTTTACCTCACAGTATGTTCTGTTGAAATGGGGATATTATGAAGGTTTAGTTGACACGAATCTGGTTTGTTAGCCTGTTGCTAAGGTCCTGCATTACACTGGATGGAAAGGCCAGACAAAGTAATAAACTGGGAGCTGGTAGCCTACATAATGTTTTGTTAGAATTAAAGTTGATTGATTTTGTTGACAGGTTATTTAGCATAGTTTCTGAAAATGCATATTTAGGATTTTCTTTGCCGGGGGTTTGGGGGGCTCGTTTGTTGAATGTGTACGGTGTAGTTTATTTATCAATATGAAAATATGTTTGAAATAAATACCTTATGTATGCATGCTGTTATATTTTATATTGTTGAACCGATTGTCTCAAGTTTGGTGCTTTTTACCCACTATGTGTAGCAGTGTACGCAGGGATTATATGTAATAAAGGTACGATTGGTTTAATTGCGTCTTTGTCTGTCCTCTTTCTTCACTGTGTTTATTCTTTCTTTCTGTCTTTATACATCTTATCACGCGAACAATGTATGAGCAAATTGTCCATGCTGCATTACACGTGCCAGGTCTTTAGGGGGCTGTCCCGGGAACGAGCAAGCTCGGTTGAGCCACTCGCTGAATGCCGCACAGTGCATGCGTAAGAGGGAGACCGGCTAGAGGAAGCTGCTTGCACCGGTTTAGGCCGGTCTTCTCCTGCTCGAGTCTGCCTTTGAGTGACAGCTCTGCACTTGTTTACCACGGCTCTGCCGCTGCTAAGGCTAGGAGGGGGTGCTGAGCTGGCAGAAACGGAGCACCGGCTCTGCTGTAGTCTTTCAGATAGTACACAGGTTAAATAAACTATTCACATATTTTCTTACGGATCATGTAATGCATTTATGCAACGTCTAAATGCACTGGTGCTTCATAAGTGAAAGATAATGATAGAGAAAACCAAACAAAAAAAGTATCCTACATTTTGGTATATGTATGTGTTCTGTTTTATAAAAGCCTGTAAACAACTGAAACCCTTTATTTATGACATATATAGATAAAGGGAGAGTCCAACTGTGTCAGAACGTGATTTCTCATTGCACTGAATAAAACATGGAATGTGTGAAAAGGCTAGATGACTCGGATCAATAACAGTTTTTCATGAATGTGTTTGGTGAGAATACACGTTCAGTGCCATCCTAACGTTTTAACGTAAGACACAAAGCCCCTTTGTTCTCACTGTTCACCCTGTGTTACAATTTCCAGAGGACAGCATACATAATACAATGTTCATCAGGTATAGTATACATGTATTTGGAATATTGTCCTTCGTGTTTTTCAGATGACGACAACTCGGAAGAAGGACTCACCACTATCCATTCAGGAAGACACGAGTATGCATTCAGCCTTGAGCTTCCACAGACGTGAGTATCTTTCAACTCTCCCTCGAGACAATCAAAAAGATGAACCAATAACAGGTTTCTCCATAAAATGTCACTGTGTCTGCCTCAAACGGAAGATTGTGGCACTTTGTATCACCTTGAACTGACATATCTCGTTCTCCCTCAGACCTTTGGCTACCTCTTTTGAAGGGAAGCATGGTAGTGTGCGTTACTGGGTTAAGGCAGAGCTACACAGACCATGGCTCCTGCCTATGAAGACCAAGAAGGAATTCACCGTCTTCGAACACATCGACATCAACACTCGAACACATCGACATCAACACTCCCCTACTTCTGGTGAGCTCTCATGACTTTCTGTCCAACATCACTTCTGTTGTGCTTGTTCCCCATCCAAACCAACTCGGGGTCTTTCCAAGGTATATTTTGGCTACCAAAGAGGGTTTATGAATTTGTTGCCAAAGTATGACTCATGCAGGGGAAAGTTGCGGATTGAAGGGGAATTCGGAGAGATTTGGCCTGTATACTATGGCTTCACATAGTGGTTGTTGCCAAGTGCTATTGAGATATTGTGATAGGAGAACTTGTTTGCCACAGATATTGTAAGAGGCTATTATCGCAAATGATGAAACTGAAAGAGAAAGGATGTCATGTTGTGCACAAATGGTTTATGGCAGCTATATTTGTACTCAGGTGAGTTGATATCTTCTGGGGAAAAGAAACATTGTCTTTTATGACTGTCCCCGGGGCGCTTTGTGTCGTAACATTGTTAGTGTGAAAGCCAACGAATTTCAAGTGCTCACATTTCCTCATTATCCTTCCCCTCTTGCAGTCACCACAGGCTGGCACGAAAGACAAGACTCTATGCTGCTGGTTCTGCACCTCAGGTCCAATCTCCTTAAGTGCCAAAATTGAAAGGAAAGGATACACCCCAGGTGAGGGGAAAAACATTTATAAAAAAATCTCCACAACTTGAACTAATTAGCTGCTCAGCATCTGTAAGCATAACTTCAGGTTATCGACCGCGGAAACGTGCGCCGTCGCATATTTATTCATCTATCCGTCCGTCGCTTTGTTTTCGCAGGAGAGTCGATCCAGATCTTCGCGGAGATCGAGAACTGCTCCTCCCGCATGGTGGTGCCGAAGGCGGCCATCTACCAGACCCAGACCTTCTACGCCAAAGGGAAGATGAAGGAGGTCAAGCAGCTGGTGGCCAACCTCCGCGGCGAGTCGCTGTCCTCGGGCAAGACGGAAACGTGGAGTGGCAAGATGCTGAAGATCCCGCCCGTGTCGCCCTCCATCCTGGACTGCAGCATCATCAGGGTGGAATACTCCCTCACGGTGAGCCCTGGGCCCCTTCTCCCTCGTCAGATCCATTCCTCTTTATTCGCGATGTCACTTCCTGTCCTTGGTCGTTTTGGAGGCTTCGACTCGTCGCGCTAGCCAGAGGTTATAATCACACACATCTCCAAAACGAGTTTGAGACGTGTAACCGCGCAACCGAGCGACAAGCACGATTGGATAAAGGGCTGCGAAATCGATTGCTTGGAGCACTTTTGAGCGGTTGCAAGGTGTCGGAAGATTTCAATGTGTCATGGACCAGAGGGTTCCTAGACAGCCTTGTACCGACGAGGGAGTGTGACTCATACAGCCACGTCCAAAGTCCCTGAGATTGGACCAGGTGTTCTCACCATATGCTTCTAAGAGGATCAGCTCAGTATATCTGCAGAACACCTGGCCCGAGTGCTGCTAGTGACCTTACCCTGTAGTGAAGTGACCGGCCTTCCCACTTGTATAAGTGGAACGCCTCAGAAGATTGACCCACATATTACCGAACTGCCGAATCATGACGGTGTGTTCTAGATTAGGAAACGCAGAGGACAGGCGCTCTGCTCTTGAACGCGGGAAGAGAACTCCCCTGTCGGTCGTCGCCTCACCTCACCTTTGCTTGCCTCTCTGTCCGTCTGTCCAGGTGTATGTGGACATCCCCGGGGCCATGAACCTGTCCCTCAACCTACCCCTGGTCATCGGCACAATCCCCCTGCACCCCTTTGGCAGCCGCACGTCCAGCGTCAGCTCCCAGTGTAGCATGACCATGAGCTGGCTGGGCATGGCCTTGCCTGAGAGACCTGAAGGTAGGCAGAAAAACACACACACACACACACACAGACAAAGTACTGCTCAGCTGCAGACCCTCGTCACAGATAAACAGGATCACATTCTTCCCCCCCTCACACATTTGTAACGTGTGTGTCGTTTTCCCTCCAGCTCCGCCCAGCTATGCAGAGATCGCCACTGAGGGGCAGAGACGGAACAGCCGGGAGGTCTCCTCATCCAGGGACGAGTATGAGGGACCCCTCTTTGCCTACATCCAGGAGTTCCGCTTCCAGCCTCCTCCTCTCTACTCCGAGGTGTGTAATAAAATCACACACACACACACACACACAGAATAAGAGACCACAACTAGAGCGATAACAAACAAACAAACCCAAAGGTCTGGATACAGGAACTGATAGTCAATGTTCCGCTTCTCTACCATAGTGATTTTAACGGTTGTTGCATTCTTGTCCCCCCCCCCCCTTCTAGATTGATCCCAACCCTGACCACATCAGCCGGACAGAGGAGCGCAGGGCCGACACCTGCCCCTCGCGCTGAGAGAAGCCCTGACCTCCGCCCTGAGATGTCGGGCGACGACCCAGCAACAGCCAGCTCCTTGTTTATTTCTCCCGGCGATAGGGTTTCGCAGTCCACCGTCGGCGTCGAGAGGAAAACAAACAGACTAAAACAAACAGACATGGACAAACATCGCGGCGGGCTAGACACAGCTCCTCTCCCCTCCCCTCAGCGAGAGGAACAGGAAGTCCCTACGGAGAAGAAGCACTTCTTGCCTCCCCGCCCTCCTGTGGGATGGGCGGACAACTTTATCCCCGCCCCGAGACGGCCCCATGTAGTGGAGACAGCCCTGGTGGTAGAAGTAGTGATTAGGGTGGGGAAAAACGGCAGGACCACCAGGGTTCCGGTCGATCCGTCTAGCTCTTCAACTCCTGTTTCTTCTGTAACCACGGCCCAAATGGACATGGCTCTTTCACAGAGAGCAGGACTATCATGTTAAGACCCGAGCAGAACGAGAACAGAACAGGAGGAAGAGAAGGCAAACAGTATAACCACCACCTGTCTGCACGCGTGCTGCAGCAGTCAACAAAGGAGCACATCTTCCTCCTGCCTCGAAGAGTTCATATTCTTTCTTTTTTTTTGCACACGTTATTATTTGCTTGAGTTGTGTAGCTCGATTGAGAGAGAGAGAGAGAGAGAGAGAGAGAAAAAAGAATCACTATTTGTTTGGCTCCAGTTTGATGTATAACGCTGGCCCGAAAGAGACTGCAGGCTTATCTCCTAGACTCCCCACCCGCACAACTTTGAACAACGAAGAGAACATATTTGGAGAGAACGCTAGACTGAAAAGGACAAATGTGATGCACTGACTTTGTTTAAGCCGTTATGATGTTTTTTTTCCCCCATTTCCTTTTCGCCCCTTGACTTTTCCTTCATGACATGTCGACTGGAAGCAAACGCTGCAACAGCACACTCTCCGCCCTGACGCTCTTTTTACCGTTGCCTCTTTAGCTTGGATCCAAGTGTGGCTTCTTATGTTTCTCATTGCGATGTCAATGTTTTTTTGTTTTTCTTTATCTAGTCTTAAACTTAGCATGCCTTTCAGCCA
The DNA here is from genome assembly GCF_963692335.1 of Osmerus eperlanus. Classification (NCBI taxonomy): domain Eukaryota; kingdom Metazoa; phylum Chordata; class Actinopteri; order Osmeriformes; family Osmeridae; genus Osmerus; species Osmerus eperlanus. The sequence goes on along the minus strand of NC_085045.1, from coordinate 6,675,807 downwards.
ATCATTGTTTGCTTCGTGTTTGCGTTGTCCGTGATCTAAGGTAATTAGATGCAGGTGTGCACTTGCCCCGCCAGATGTGTTTGGTGCTAGGATGTCTGATGTGTGTGTGTGTGTGTGTGTGTGCGCGTGCAAGTGTGACAGAGAAAGGGCAGGACATAGGATGTCCAGTTCCCCCCAAACACCTGCAGCTTCTTTACCTTCAGCTCAGAGCAATGCAGACGGACATATTACTGCCTAAAGAACAGCACTGTCTCAGGTGGCCTCACTTGCCAAACAGTTGGAAAAAGAAAAAAACAAGATGTTGAGTTTGATTTGAAATTGCACTGTTTGAAATAGTGAAAATACTTTTTTCCTTTCCTAATATGACACTACCAAATCAAAAGAGGAGAGACACACGAAAGCGAGGCAGCTTTCTAAGACAAACTACATTCCCTTTTTCTTTTTTTTGGTCCTGCTGCACTTGCCAAACTCATTCACCAACTATTAGATTTTCCAGACCAGTGAAGCCAGAATGCTTGATATAAAAAAGAAAAGGAGACGATTAGAGCTGCTCCAGAGAGGCAGTGCCAGCTATGTCATCGCTGAGGAAGACGGACATGATGCCACATCTCTGCTCAGACTGGCCAGAACAAGTAGTCCTAGGTTGACAAGAGTAATACATTGGTTTTCAAACTCTGTCAACAGTTAAACCAGCAGGAGCGGAGATTGAGCACAGATAAACACGACGCACTTTTTTTATAGAAAAAACTGAAAAAAATAAAACATAGCATTCATGGTGAAGGTCTGGAAACGGTTTGGTATCCACATCGATAACAGATGAGAAATTGCAGTTAAGCAGTCGCATGTTGGACACAAATGCATTATTTAATATCCTAAGATTAGAAACAATTTTGTGTTTACATGTTTACAAGCATAAGTAGATGGCAAGTTTATATGTCGCGTGTGTCTGCGTGCTTGTGCTTTGTCAAGATCCAGGTAGCAACTGCGAGACGACTTCTGACAGTAACCAATTAACCATACATTGAAAGTGATCTTATCTTAGTGGCCTTGACACAGGACAGACCTAATTATGATACGTCAGTAATGCACGTGTGTAGAAATACTAATTATCTTCCTATTTTTCCCCCTTTCCTTTTACTTGTTTGTCTGAGCGTGTGGGTTTTGTCACGGTTTTGAAAGGGACTACAAAGGGAAGAAAAAAAGTCTTTTTAAAGCGAGTGTTAGAAAATGAATGATTCCCTCAGTCAAGCCTCTTTGATATGGTGTTTGAGTAGTGATGACTAGGCTATTTTATGTACTTGGGCATTTATGTTTTTTTCCCCCCAGTCAGATAACCATATTCAGTTGTGTTGTATTTCCCTCTCAGGTGAAGGGGGGTCTACTGTTGATCAGCCACACCCCCCTTCAACTGAGAACAAAATGAGCTAATAATATGGACTAGACCGCTATATAATCACTATCATGTAATTCAGCTTGTTTTTTTGTTTTGATTATATGCTAGGGAATCTGTATCAAGCTGAAAATGAATAAGCTTAACAATACGTTTCAGGTAGTTCAATTCCAGGGTCCATTCCTTGGGCTTCAGTGTAGTCCAGTGTTAAAGCTAAACTCCTGACTTGATTAAGTTTGGAACTAGAAAAATTCGAGACAAAGTGCAATATTACTCATTTGAATTTGTTTCATTCACCATTTGTATGTTTATTTTTTCTCTTGTCTTTAGTTGATATTGATCAGAATAGATATTGTATGATACACTTTCTGAATGATTTTAACCCTTTTGTCTAGTTCTTCCTTTTGAGTTGAATAAAATTTTGTTCGCAATTTAAACTGTGTCTATTGATTAAATGTCTTACTCAATCAATAATAAATTACCAAACACTCGAGATTATTTCACAGACGTACCAATTGCAGCAGGCACAAAAGCACCTCCTAACCATTATATGAATATTCTCAAATTGACTTTGAATGAGGCACATTGGACTCAAAATGGAAAGTAATTAAAGTGACAAAAAAAGCTAATTTAAAAGCTAAATTGATCGGTCCTTGCAGCGTAATCATAATTTAAAAGAAAACCAACTGCTGCTGCAACTTCAACAACGGCCCCAACAGACATAATTAGTGCAACAGCGCCCCTGCTGGTTGTTTGTAGACCCTACCACTCACCATGCTGCAAAAAAAAAAGCTTGGCATTGGTGAGACAATGTCACGGAATACTCCAGCAAAATGTATGGACAGGAGCAATTGTGCAATTTGGCTGCGTAGAACACATCGAGAAAACGATAAGTCCTCTATTGTTTCCAATAGGATTCGAAACGTGTGCACGTCTTGCTAAGTCACCTAGGTCTCTAGTATCAAGAGCAAAGTATTTGCTTGAGTATGACTGGCGCGTGAGTCTGACTGGAATCTAAATTGACGACGCTAGCCCCTTGGTCTCGCATTGCTATGCGTGCCCAACCAAACACGTAAATATTAGACATTCTTTCAAAGAGCATTTCATCTGATCTATTGTTTGGGCCTGCTGCTGGATTGGGCTATGGGGTGAGCCTGTATTAGGTACTACTGGATCTGGGGGTTCTGGACACACAGACTGGATTGAACCAGCAACTTCACACCTACACAAGAGCTTGTAAGGGCCTAATAGTTTGTGAAAGATCCAGAGAAACATATCTGACGAGGCAAAATCCTGGACAATTTTGGAATCCCTGCCGGACGCATTTTTTAGGTCTCAAAAAGAGGACATGTCCGGGTAAAAGAGGACGTCTGGTCACCCTAGCTTAGGTCATGACCCCTGGAAAGGTTAGGGGGCTGATTTAAGCAGATTATTTCAGGGATTTGTTGCATGCCTGATGGAGGTACAGTTATATACACCCCACTGTGGATCCATGCACATGGCAGAAGAACCGACAGCAGCTCGTATTATTTATTGATTCAGTCTAAATCATGCATGAGTAAGCAGAGCCACACCACTGACTTCTCCCACTATTAAAGAGAGGTTGAGTTTTAATACATTGTAATGTAATGGCGGGGATTTGAACCTGAGACATCTTGATGAGTGTCAAGTGCTCTAACCACAAGTTTCTAAGAAACCCTTCCATGTGGGTCATCACAATGAGCCAACCTCGTTTATTCAAGAGTTACACAGAGAACGTATTTAAAATGAGCTTAAAACTCTTTAAGGATTCTTGCTGACACTAATTCATCCTCGTGTTCATCCAAGATTTGTTTAAAAGTTCCGTCCACCATAGACATCATGGCCTATTTCTAATGTGCATTCATCTATGTGCTAACACAATGATCAATTGATCAATTTCATTTATAGAAAAAATCCATTGTGTTGCGTCAATCATAGCAGAACGAGTAATGGGGTCTTTCATTTTTTATCCGCAGAACAAACTGTGATGTCACATGTTCTGCATCGAAGCTGGTCCTGCAACTGTAACCAGCAGCAAACAGCCATGTGTAGCTACAACTCTGGAGATGACCGTGAAATGGGAAAAAGAGAGTTCCGTTTTGTCGTTTCAGTGGGAGAACTCCACGATGCCTCGCATCGGTTCACCTACAGCAGACTTGTTTGCTTTGGCGCGTCAGGCTGCTGTGTGCGTGTGCGTGCGCGCACGTGTCCGACCGCTGTCGGGAACTCATTTCACCATCCCCACTTTTCCAGAGTGTCTCTTGTCCTGACTCAGCGGCCCGGGCAGCTTTGACCCAGCACTTTACTGTCCCTTTGTAACCCCTCCCTCCCCCCATCCACCCACGCACTCCCTGGTCTTTTTCACGCTCGTGGGTCTGGTCCTTTGTGACAAGCTGACCCCTGGGGCCAGGATAAAGGAGGGTGAGATTATTAGTGGAGGGTGGGGGGGGGGGGGGGGGTGCTCTCCGAGTGCTGACGCTACACAGGCCTCAGCTGTTTCCTCTCACCGGCTAATCCTGGGCACCCACAATCCCCTGCTCCAGCCCGTCGGAGCACTGTGACCAGGCATGTTCTGGCACGGGGAGGATATGAAGGGCCTACCTGCCTCGTCATCACTGTGACATAATAGAAGTGCACACGCATCTCCGCACTGAGGTGGGGCCCAGGGCCTGGGATCGTCTGAGCTAGGCATTCCCTCATAACAATGGCCCACAAGTGATCCTGCTATGCTATTGGAGGGGGAGGGATGGCGTGACCTGGCAACTTCACGGCCAGTCGTTTTATGTGGGCATGGAAAGCCCAAAAAAGCTGTACTTTCCAAAACGTCAGCCAGCCAATCAGAGTGTTGATTTCTGCAGGCCGCATGCCGTGATAAGTGTTCAGCTGGTAATGAATTTAGTTTGGTTTGTTGGCAAAAGTACACAACAGAACTTAATTAAATACATACTGATTGGACATGAACTTGAAATGTGTTTATATTTAATGTTCACAATCAGGCCGATTAGGCACAAATAACGTTTTTGTCTGTCACAAAAAGGAGTTTTTGAGAAAACAATTGATGAGAGAGCTGAAAGGACTCAGTCGTTTTTTTCCCCGTCAGAATCAACCTAGAATTGCAGTGTCCTCAATTCTGTACCTAGGGACAGCAATGGAAAATGGAACAGTGAGATGTCATTTGAAAATACACACTAAGCATATTCAAGTTGACATACTGTGTCTTAAAACCTTCTTGGTTTACGTTTTATTGTTGTAAATATGTGCTCAAGTCATGATGAGATAGAGAGGCTGCTTCCTGTATGTTAAAACAACTCCCACTTATACTGCTCTCAGCTCATCTCTCAAACTCCCCTGGCAGATACCAGCACTCTGGTCTTCATATCTGTCATCAACACAGATGTTTGTTCTGTTTTGCTCATCACCCTGGTGGGCCATTATGTTCCATTCCTGCTCGGAGTGAGCGGGAAGATCCACTTCAAGAGCACTGAGAGGATGTCCCAGTTTAAAATGCTGACTCACAGGGGTCACTTCGCTCGACTAAATCATCAAGGCCCTTGTTATTAAAACACACGTCCCAGCAGACAGGTAGGCGGGGGGAGAGCATTTTTCAACAACTTTGCAAAGGGACAAGTTGTTCCACCGCATCACTCGCTGAAGCCGTTCCGCGGAAAGAGGCCGACCGCGTCCCTCGCGCAGTTTGACACAGTTCCCTCGCAGACAAACAACAGCCACTGCCAACGTGGCAACCCTGCTCTCTACATTAGCCCTCTCCTGCACTGTCAACCACACCTGTCGCCATAGCGACGCCGCGAAAACACATTACAGTAGACGACGACAGCTGCGAAGGCCCAAATTGGACAGGCGCGCGCACACAAACACATGCCTGTACCCCTTGAGCTCCAGCCCCGCCAGTTCTGCAATCTGCTGGGGGAATCTGACAGCCTGCTTGATCCCCGTGTTCCTATCCCTAACCTCCATGAGCAGTGCCAGGGGGGTTCAACATTTCATCCCACGGAGAGGCACGTTTGTCCCTCTGACTCAGTAGTCGGGCAGCGTGACCATGTATGTGTGCACCTCCGAAGATTCTCAGAGGCCCAAAGGGAGTGCTGGATAAGGGTTGAGGGTTGTTGATACAAGTGGCCTGGAGTTTCGTGAGTGCTTTTTTGGAGAGGGGACAGTTCGGAATTGGATTTGCATGTACTGTATGCACAGAATGGCGGTGACAAATGACCGCATCGGTGGTTCTGTCCAAAATATAGCCGAGGCAGCTGTGCCCGACTTCTCAATCGTGAGTATGCTGTCGTAATCGGCAACACGCACAAACACACTCACACTCGAGATAAATGTCGGTTTGACGTTTGTGTGCAGATCGGCTGTGTGTTGACTTGTGTTCTGCAGGCAGCGGGAGGGATTAGACGGGTGGCAGTGGCCCAAGCTGTTCGACTTCTCCGAAGGCAGACGAAGGGCTTTAGCGCTCCTGATTAAATATTTTCCTGAAAAGCTTTTCAAGGAGCTGGGCTACGTCACCTTCAAAGTCACCTGGAGTTCACTTATCCAGGAACAGATTTGCGTTAGGACAGAGCCGTGTGCCGTGACGTGCAACCCTCTGTATCTGACCCACCCACGCACGCACACACACACACACACACTTTGACGCCAGACATGGTCCGAAAATCCGGCAGCACCCACCCCAGCACCCCTTGCCGAATGTCCTGTTCCGTGTACCCATCATAACCCAGTCGAAAAGACAGATGATTCTCCGTTCCTAAAATGCCATGACAGGCATCACACGCCAATGCAAAGCAGGTTGAAAACAACAGCCCGCGTTGCATCTTTGTCATAACTTGCGGGCATGTTTTTTTGTTCAGTTTTTTTTGTATCAGGCAGCCTCACTCAATTTCACTCAGCAACCTCCCACCCTCAGCATGGTGGGCCTATTCTAGGATTGGTGTAAGACATTGACACTCACAACGGCTGTTATGGCATGGAGGATTTGCAACATAGACTTTCCAGGGGGTTCTGTGACCAGTCTGAAACCCACATATGTAAGGCCCTGAAATGCATTCTGGGATATACCTTAAAAGGGCATCACAGTGGCTGTTAAGGTAATGTCCCAAAAGAAGGGTCTATTGTGGGCTGCATAGTTTTCTAATTTTTCACCAAGTTGATGGAACAATAATTCATGTGCAGCGGTAATGCTGATTCATATACTCAATTAACAAGGCATCTAATGTTAGTATGCTTATGCATAATGTATGACCTAAAACTGCCCAAAGCTGGGGTTTTTTAAAGTTGCATCTTATGTAAGTTCTATAAAGGGCTCTTTCTGCGTTGCTCAAAGAATCCCTAAAGTCTGAAGTCACCTAATGTTCTAGAATACCGTTCTGAGGCTGAGGTGAGCGGGGTTGCTTCTCCACCTGTGTCTTTTTTTACCTCTCAGCTGTGCTGCTTCCCCACTCGCTGGGGAAATGCTTTCCTGTTTAAGCCCTGGCTGACTCACATCCTCCCCTGGTCCCTCTCTCCCCTGCTCCCCCTCTCCCCTGCTCCCCCTCTCCCCTGCTCCCTCTCTCCCCTGCTCCCCCTCTCCCCTGGTCCCTCTCTCCCCTGCTCCCCCTCTCCCCTGGTCCCTCTCTCCCCTGCTCCCCCTCTCCCCTGCTCCCTCTCTCCCCTCTCCCCCTCTCCCCCTCTCCCCTGCTCCCCCTCTCCCCTGCTCCCTCTCTCCCCTGGTCCCTCTCTCCCCTGCTCCCCCTCTCCCCTGGTCCCTCTCTCCCCTGCTCCCCCTCTCCCCTGCTCCCTCTCTCCCCTCTCCCCCTCTCCCCTGCTCCCCCTCTCCCCTGCTCCCCCTCTCCCCTGGTCCCTCTCTCCCCTCTCCCCTGCTCCCCCTCTCCCCTGCTCCCCCTCTCCCCTGCTCCCCCTCTCCCCTGGTCCCTCTCTCCCCTCTCCCCCTCTCCCCTGCTCCCTCTCTCCCCTGCTCCCCCTCTCCCTCTCTCCCCTGCTCCCCCTCTCCCCTGCTCCCCCTCTCCCCTGGTCCCTCTCTCCCCTCTCCCCCTCTCCCCTGCTCCCCCTCTCCCCCTCTCCCCTGCTCCCCCTCTCCCCTGCTCCCTCTCTCCCCTGCTCCCCCTCTCCCCTGCTCCCCCTCTCCCCTGGTCCCTCTCTCCCCTGCTCCCCCTCTCCCCTGGTCCCTCTCTCCCCTGCTCCCCCTCTCCCCTGCTCCCCCTCTCCCCTGCTCCCCCTCTCCCCTGCTCCCCCTCTCCCCTGGTCCCTCTCTCCCCTGGTCCCTCTCTCCCCTGCTCCCCCTCTCCCTCTCTCCCCTGCTCCCCCTCTCCCCTGGTCCCTCTCTCCCCTGCTCTCCCTCTCCCCTGCTCCCCCTCTCCCCTGCTCCCCCTCTCCCCTGGTCCCTCTCTCCCCTGCTCCCTCTCTCCCCTGCTCCCCCTCTCCCTCTCTCCCCTGCTCCCCCTCTCCCCTGCTCCCCCTCTCCCCTGGTCCCTCTCTCCCCTGCTCCCCCTCTCCCCTGGTCCCCCTCTCCCCTGCTCCCCCTCTCCCCCTCTCCCCTGCTCCCCCTCTCCCCCTCTCCCCTGGTCCCTCTCTCCCCTGCTCCCCCTCTCCCCTGCTCCCCCTCTCCCCTGGTCCCCCTCTCCCCTGCTCCCCTGCTCCCCCTCTCCCCTGCTCCCCCTCTCCCCTGGTCCCTCTCTCCCCTGCTCCCCCTCTCCCCTGCTCCCCCTCTCCCCTGTTCCCCCTCTCCCCTGCTCCCCCTCTCCCCTGCTCCCTCTCTCCCCTGCTCCCCCTCTCCCCTGCTCCCTCTCTCCCCTGCTCCCTCTCTCCCCTGCTCCCCCTCTCCCCTGCTCCCCCTCTCCCCTGCTCCCCCTCTCCCCTGCTCCCCCCTCTCCCCTGCTCCCTTGCCGGGCCTCTCTCTTCTGGAGCCCGATCAAATTCTCCTGAGTCACAGCGAGCCTTGACCACCCGCCCCCCTCCTCCACACACAAACGACACAACCCCTGCCCCCCGGGCCAAGGCCGGATTAGTACCCCATAAGGCCCCTGGACACTGAAGCTCATGCCCCCCCCCCCTCCCCCCCACCTGTCCTGTCATCAAACTGACACATACAACAGACAATCATGACATTTCATTTTTTTGTCAACAACTTTTATTTTATTCTGATTGGATGATTATCGAGATCGAGGGCCAAGCAAGCTTTGTGTAGACTGTTTCTATGTAGCAAAAAAAGAGAGAAGAAGCCGGCCCCTCTCCCCCTCGGGCAGACTGAGAAACAGCAGATCAGGCCGGGCCTGTAAAAAAAAGACCAGCCTGCTCGTCTGAGAGATCACGGTCCAGCCCCCCTGGTCTAGAATGGCGCATGATGGGTCTGTTTGAGCAGCGAGGCAAACTCTCAACCAGGGTCAGAGGCCTCTCACGTGAACCACTGACCCATTTCCTGCTCTCCCCATCCCGCCGGAGATTCCTGGCGGGTCATCCTGCTCCCCACGCCAGAAGCCTTCACAGCTACGCTATGTGGGACAGCAGGCATTCCGCTAACTAACGGTAGCGGTAACTAACGGTAACCTTTGAAGTAGAGTTTTCCCGTTTCGGGTTTTGTTTTTGCGTTTTACTGTGGCCAGTCAGACTTAAAAAAAAAAAAAAAAATTCAAATTGACTTTGAAAGCAGTCCAGTTGAATGACAAAAGATTACAATAATACATTTGTGTTGTGGTGTTTTTTATTTACATTACATTACATTTATTCATTTAGCAGACGCTTTTATCCAAAGCGACTTCCAAGAGAGAGCTTTACAAAGTGCATAGGTCACTGATCATAACAACAAGATAGCCACAAAACATTGCGAGTAGCCAAAACATGAAGCACACATTGTGAACAACCAAAATAAGTGCCAAAGGGAAGAACCATAAGAGCATGTAGTTAAACAAGTTACAATTAAACAACATGAACTGCTATAAGTGCAAGTGTACCTGTGGAAAAAAAGCAAGCAACAATAATAAAACAATATATCACAGCGAGTACAAAAATTTAAGTCAGTTACCACTAACCACAAGAGCAACAAGTCTCTAAGCAAGAGTCATTGTGATCCTTGAGGAAACTAACATCGGGTCAAGCGAACCATTCCTAAGTACCGTTGTACTCCCGGAACAAGTGCGTCTTGAGCCTTTTCTTGAAGGTGGAGAGACAGTCAGTGTCTCTGATGGAAGTGGGGAGTTGATTCCACCACTGGGGGGCCAGACAGGAGAAGAGCTTGTGTTGGGACCGGGCGGTCTTGAGCGGTGGGACCACCAGGCGGTTGTCTGAAGAAGACCGTAGGTGACGGGTGGGGGTGTAGGGCTGCAGGAGAGACTTGATGTAGACGGGTGCAGTCCCGTTCACTGCTCGGAAGGTCAATACCAGGGTCTTGAATCTGATACGGGCCATGATAGGTAGCCAGTGGAGAGAGATGAGGAGCGGGGTAACATGGGAGCGTCTGGGTAGATTGTAGACCAGGCGGGCCGCTGCGTTCTGAATCCTCTGAAGAGGGCGGGTTGCACATGCTGGGAGACCAGCGAGCAGCGAGTTGCAATAGTCCAACTTGGAGAGGACAAGTGCTTGGACTAGCAGCTGGGTGGAGTGCTCAGACAGGTATCTCCTGATCTTCCGGATGTTGTAGAGGGTGAATCTACACGACCGGGAGACCCCAGCAATGTGGGCCGTGAGGGAGAGCTCGTCGTCCATGGTAACCCCAAGGTTCCTGGCAGAGGATGAAGGGGTCACCGTCGCAGATCCCAGGGTGATTGAGAGATCGTGGGAGATGGAGGGTTTAGCCGGGATGATGAGAAGTTCTGTTTTGGCGAGGTTCAGCTGGAGGTGGTGCTCGGTCATCCAGGCGGAGATGTCTGTGAGGCAGGCCTCAATCCTAGCTGAGATCCCCGGATCTGTCGGGGGGAACGACAGGTACAGCTGCGTGTCGTCAGCGTAGCAGTGGTAGGAGAAGCCATGGGAGGTGATGATTGGTCCAAGTGAGGTGGTGTACAGAGAGAAGAGGAGGGGTCCAAGGACGGAGCCCTGTGGGACACCAGTGGAGAGCTGGCGAGGGCCTGACAGTTTGCCTCCCCAGGAAACCTGGTAGGATCTTCCCGACAGGTAGGATGAGATCCACTGGAGTGCAGTGCCAGTGATGCCCATCTCAGAAAGTCTGGCGAGCAGGATCTGGTGGTTAACCGTATCAAACGCTGCAGAAAGGTCCAGCAGAATGATGACGGATGACCTGGAAGCCGCTCTGGCAGACTGGAGGGCAGTGGTGACTGAAAGGAGGGCAGTCTCTGTGGAGTGGCCAGTCTTGAAGCCCGATTGGTTGGGGTCAAGCAGGTTGTTCTGAGAGAGAAAGTTAGACAGTTGGTTAGATACAGCACGTTCAATTGTTTTTGAAAGGAAGGGTAACAGTGATACCGGTCTGTAGTTCTGGAGAACGGCAGGGTTAAGGGAGGGTTTTTTGAGTAGAGGGGTAACTCTAGCCTGTTTGAAGGCAGAGGGGAAGGTGCCAGAGGTAAGAGAGGAGTTTAGGACATGGAGAAGAAAAGTTATGATGGAGGGGGAGATGGTTTGAAAGAGAGGGGAGGGTATAGGATCAAGGGGACAGGAGGTGGGGCGATGAGAGAGAATGAGGTCAGAGATCTCTGCCTCAGACAGGGGAGAAAAAGAGTTTAGACATTTAGTCGGGTCAGTCATGGAGGGTGAGAGGGTAGGACAGGTGGGCTTAGGGAACCGACTGCTAATGTCGGCGACTTTTTTCTCAAAGGAGGAGAAGTCGTCTGCTGTCAGGGTGGAGGGAGGGGGTGGGGGAGGTGGGTTAAGAAGCGTGGAGAAGGTAGAAAAAAGTTTGTGGGGGTTTGAAGCAGAGTTAATTTTGTTCAGAAAGTAGAGGGTTTTAGCACCAGTTATGTGAGAAGAGAAGGATTTGAGGAGGGAGTGATACTTATCAAGGTCCGGACCGCCTTTGGACTTGCGCCATCTCCTCTCAGCTGCCCGAAGGGTGGACCGTTCTTCACGGATAACATCCGTAAGCCACGGGCAGGAGGGAGAAGATCGTGCAGGCCTGGTTGACAGGGGACAGAGAGAGTCAAGTGATGCAGTTAAAGTGGTTAACAAGGTGGCAGTGGCAGTGTTAGTGGGGTGGGACGAGAACTCGTCAATGGGGGGGAGGGAGGATGTTACAATAGAGGAGAAATGGGAGGGGGATAGGGAGCGGAGGTTGCGCCGGAAAGTTACAAGGGGAGGTAGAAGGAGTTGGATGGAGAGAGATAGAGAATTGGATAAAGTAGTGATCAGAAATATGCAGTGGGGTTACAGAGGTTAAGTCAGTGATACAGTTACGTGTCAGGATGAGGTCTAGCTGTTTGCCTGCTTTGTGGGTCGCCGGTGTGCTCAGCAACGTCAGGTCGAAGGAGGTCAGGAGAGACAAGAAGTCGACGGCCTGAGTTCCTTGGAGGTGGATGTTGAAGTCCCCAAGGACTATCAGGGGGGTTCCATCATCCGGGAGGATGCTGAGGAGTATGTCCAGCTCCTCCACAAAGTCGGCTAGCGGGCCTGGTGGGCGATAAAGAACAATTAAGCATGCTTTGATAGGATCAGCTAGAAACTAATAGAATTTAGCTAGAAACGAAAGAGGAAAGCTTTTGAAACGGGTGCCTTGTTTTGATCCATTTGACCATTAAACCAGTTTTCCAACATGCTGTAGGTCACACTGTTCTAATAGCCCATAACCCCCACTTCACAAACCCAGATCCTTGTACAACACCCTCTTGTATGGCTAGTGTGACCTGGTCAAAAATAGCAAGACGGCCCCATCTCCACCCACCCACCCACCCCATGTGAGACCCGATGCTCAACAGGCTGAAAAACTAAAGACTTAGCAACAGTGGTTTGGGATTAGGTATGCCGGGGTCTGCTGCATGGACTGATCGCAGCTCCACACACACGCACACGCACACACACACACACACACACACAAGATAAGCCCTTGGTCTGGTTAATCTAAAAATAGACCTCAATCTCCTGTCATAAAACATGCCTGTCACCATATCGAGGACTGGGAGGATGACACGTCAATCATTCTATAAAACTTAAAAGAAAGCCTATGAAACATATTGCAGGTAAATAAGCCATGTAGCAGAGGGAGAGTCCAGTCTGTTATTTCCTCCAGACGTTTGCCCCCAGTTGGTACACACTTGCCCGTAAATCTGCCCTTGCACTGGCAGGCATTTCACTGCCTTTATGGAGAGGCGGAGTCATAAAAGCACCCTAGCCTCGCTCAGAATAGGACACAGGCTGTTGATACTCAAAATATAGCGGGACAGGAAAGGTGATCTGGCCAGGGCTGCCTGGAAGACAGACAAAAGCCAAAGTCGTTACCTATAGGCTATAGCTCATGTCCTGGTTCTGTTCATTGGAACTTTGGAGATTCCTGAAGATTCTTTGGAACTTCTGCAAAGCCGTTAACAATGTGACCTTATGGCATTCTGGTACAGACAAATGAAGGAATGCACTGTACTCAAATACAACACGTGGTTGACTTATGTTTACCAATGTGTGTGCGTGCGTATGTGTGCGTGTGTGTTTGACTAGTGTGAAATTGTATGGAGGGGGTGACCTTTGGGAGAATCAAACAGTCCTGCTATCTTATCAAAGCGGCATGAGAGGGCCGTACAAATGTGCCTCAGCCAATGGAAAAAAGAAAACAACACTAAACTGCAAGTGTGGTGTGGTGGCGGTGGTGTGTTTGAGTGAGTTTGTGGTGACATATGTGCGTGCGCAGTACAGTAAAGAAATGGCCCAGAACCCAAACACTGGGGTCATACAAAGATACCAAGATACCACCCACATTTCATAAACCCCAGTATGTCAACAACCACTGACTGACCACGTGGTTGTCTCAGTTATGAGGCCAACTATTCTGGCTCTCAATTCCATGTTCCAGAACCTTCCTAACCTCTCTTAACAGTTCAAAATGAATTCCACAGGCTAAACTCTCCGGTAAACAACCCCCAGTCATCCAGCAGCCTGCCACCCAGGCAGACAAACAATCAGCCAGCAATCCTGCCAGGCCGCTAGCCAGCCAGTCAGTAAGTCACCTCAATAGGCATCTGCCCAAGAGTAACCCAAGGATGGGGTAGTCTGGTTTAACCCCCCCCCCCCCTCACCACCACCATCACCACCAACCCCTGCCCCCACTAATCTACCACCACCTCATATTCCCTTCAATAGCGATATTGTGTTTCCCATTGTCTCTTAGCAACATGTCGTATTTGTGGGATGATGACAATTTGATGAAAGCCACGAGAGGAACACAACCATAACAAAGTAGGAGTTGATGAAATGTTGATCGGATCTGAGAGGTCTTATAACCGTAAAACAGCCAAGTGTTGCACAACAAGCAAAATGTTACTAAAGTTCACCATCTGGTCGGATACATCCACAGCACTTTTTGATGTAGACTGTAGCTGATATTGGTCAAGTTATTATGGAAAGCTTTCACTGTCCCTGATGAACATTGCCTAAAGAGGATTTCGGCAGTCTTGGAAGAATGTTTGCCTGCCAGCGAGCAAGTACATATTTGGGTGGAACGAGGGGTAAGCTGAAGGGCTAAACTTCATTCTAGAAGTTTCGAGTTTTCACTTTCTTACTCTCTTTTGCTGTCTTTTCACACCCTCCTCACCTCGAGTGTCCTCACCTCCCAGGGATGACCTACATCCCTTTTGCTCTCTCTCTCTCGACTATCTACATTTGATCTTGCTCTCTTTCTATCTCTCCCGTCTCTGGTGAGCAACGATCCAACACCGACTCATGACCCACTGGCGGTTTCTAAAAGTTCAGACAGAGCCAGGCCAGCCAATCGCCAGCGACAGTCTTGGTTGCACCCTCAGTTCCACCCCTGTACATTCCTCAAGTGTACAGGGGGGCCCAACCATCTGTCCTGGGCCCAACCATCTGTCCTGGGCCCAACCATCTGTCCTGGGCCCAACCATCTGTCCTGGGCCCAACCATCTGTCCTGGGCCCAACCATCTGTCCTGGGCCCAACCATCTGTCCTGGGCCCAACCATCTGTCCTGGGCCCAACCATCTGTCCTGGGCCCAACCATCTGTCCTGGGCCCAACCATCTGTCCTGGGCCCAACCATCTGTCCTGGGCCCAACCATCTGTCCTGGGCCCAACCATCTGTCCTGGGCCCAACCATCTGTCCTGGGCCCAACCATCTGTCCTGGGCCCAACCATCTGTCCTGGGCCCAACCATCTGTCCATCACTCCCTCTCCCCCTCGTCCATAATGTGAGGTGTGATCGTGAGAAAACACACTGCGGGCGAGCGCAGGCCGGTCCACTCCAGTTCTGTGACTCACTGGCGGTGGTCAGAGGAGGCGGCGACGCAGAAGAGCCTTGGTCTGACTCAGTGTTTGGCAGGGTTATATCTAGCCACAGTGGATCTGGGTTTACCGAGAGCACCCTGGGCTGAGCATCAACAGAGTGCTGAGTGACTGGGTAGGAATGTGTTACACATAACAGTGCAATCCTTTCCAGACTGACTGTGTGCTGGTCCGTTAAACAATTTCCACTCTTAAGCAACGCCGGAAACGATTTCATTGCACGAATCCAGTTGACGCGGTGATTCAATTAAATGTAAACAGAGTATTTGTGTAATGCATCTTTTGAATGTGTTGAATTATCGCACCCTAACTCTGTACAAATGCCCCCCCGAAAACGACCTGTTACATGGAAAATTATTCCTTTGAGCATGCCATTTCATCCTAATTAACAAACACATTTGATGAAGTGAATGAACTTTAGCCAGTGCATGGTCAGACCATGTCTAGCATTATACAATAGTTTTCATTTGAAACGGACCGAAGAGGCACAGAGGCAAGGAGGTGATTTGGAAACCGATTTCAAGGCTATTTGTTCCAGTTCAGTGGAACAGATCGGAACAGCCCAGCTGGAACTTCAACCATTTCAGAGTTAGGTGATTCCTTTCAGAAAAAGGAGAGCTCCGAGTTCTCTTAGTTCTCAGAACACACGCAGCCCCTCGGGGTACACTGAATCTTTTATTGTAACTGATCTTATCGTCCATTCACAAGGTCATTTTCTAGTAACTCTCAGCTTATGACCGTGTTTACTCCTACGTCTTGATCTGGATCACTTCAGTTAAAGTGTCTACCCAGATCTCCTTAGAGCTCAGTCTGTCTCCTCAGACACACACACTCTTTAAATCTCAGACTGTACTTGAACAAATAGACTTAGACTCACTAATCCTGGTTAGGGTATGATTGCTTGTGGCGACAACAGCAACAATTCAAGACAAGCCAGCTTTAAAACAATGATTTGTTGAGGGGATTGATGGTAAACTGAATCACTCTGGACTACAGCATCTTGAGATGCAATTCTTGTATGAAATGTGCTATATAAATAATGTTTTATATTATATTATATACAGTCATTTCAAACCATACAGCTGCTTGCACTACAGTTGATTTATTTTGTGTGTTTGTGTGTGCATGTCTTAGTCTTTGTTCCTGTCCAACAACATAACACCAGATATTAACTCATGAACAACTTGACCCAGAAAGTATGTAGAATATGAAAATATGAACCAAAAACAGTTGTTTGGTAATATTTTTTCAGGTAATACTTTTCCTGGTGTTTTATGATGATATTGAGCGAATATATATATGATAAATATGGCTGGGTGGGTCCATATCCAAAACACAAAAAGCCCCATTATCATTCACTACTAAGGCTGATAGCTGTTTAATGACCCTGTTCTTAGCGCAAAGTGCCGTGAGTGTGAGTGTACAATAAACTGTGTTACAGCGAAGCCGTACAACAGGGTTTTGTGCTGTGAAGACAATCAAGGCCAAGGCAGCAGCAGCTCTCTCTGAATCCGTCTGTGTCCTCTCACCCAAGACAGTGCCGTCTGTGTCCTCTTCCACGCCTCCAGACACGGGGTGCCTTGACATTTCGAGTCGTCCGCGACAATAAGACGTTTGTGTTCCCACGTGGGCGCCCTGACTCCAGCTACTGCCGGATCCGACCGGCCGCTTCTGGAACTCCTGCGGGGACCTGCGGGGGGGACGACCTTCTGGCAGGCTCGGCAGGACGACGAGCAAGGGCGCCGGCCGGGACGAGGGCCACACTGATGTGTCACTTCCAGTCAGACGGCGCCGCCTCTCCCGGAGGTCAGCTCACCCAATCCTCCTGTGATCTCTCGGAATCTCTCTGTTCCGTTCCCATCCCAGATGTAGACCCCCCCACCCCCCACCACCACCACCTCAGTCCTCCACCCCCCAGGCCCCAGGCCGTCGAGGGGTCCCCTCGGAGCCCATGAGTGATGGCAGCTCCCAGGCCCGTCTGAACGGGGCCAGGGTGTAGCTACAGGGCCCTGGGTTCCAGGTCTCTCCTCTCCTCCTGGTTATTAATAGCACTGTTCCAGAAGGGGTGTCTCTCCTTCACACGGACGGTGCGAGGTAAACAAAACTGGTCTGAACCAGCCTCATGACCACCACCAACGGGTGGGTTGGTGAGAGAAAGAGAGAGGGAGAGAGGGGGGGAAGAGAGAGGGAGAGAGGAGTAAGTGAGGGAGATAGAGAGAGGGGGGAGAGAGAGAGAGAGAGAGAGAGAGAGAGAGAGAGAGAGAGAGAGAGAGAGAGAGAGAGAGAGAGAGAGAGAGAGAGAGAATACATTGAGAGGAGGGATATGGAGGCCACTTTTTCAGTGAACTCCTTGGCACACATCGCTGGTCTTATCAGCCTTGCATGGCATCTGCTACTTTGCTGGCATAAGCAAATACGCTGTAGACACATCCACGCGCATACGCATGCATCTTGTCACATGGGAAGGAGTGGGGTGCACTTATACAAGAGGATGTGGTCAGTTGGGCCAATCCGGTCCAATCTGCCTGGGGTTGATCTGCCCAGCAAACTCTGCAGAACTGGATATAGCTGCTACCCATGCCTTCACGTGTCCAAGTATTCATTATGTTACCCGTGATGCTTTCACTTTACCTGGTCTCAGCACACTGCAATGAGTCCTGTGAGATTTACATTTACATGTATGGGGTGTGGAGTATGGTTTAGGGACTTTTTCTCATAGAGAAGGCCAGTTAAGGTCACCTGCTGTTGTTAGGACCATGGCCTTCCTGGGGGAGGCAAGGAGCTAACGAACCCCCCCCCCCCAACACACACACTTACACCCCATTGCCTGAAACCTTCAGACAGTCTAAAGTTTCTTGGGACGTTCAAGGCTACTTGTGGTCTTGGCAGGCCCTCTCTCTTTGGCATCCAACGTTAAGCTCTCTGACCTTTCTGGAGTTTGGGGGGGGGGGGGGCGGAGTGGAGGGGGGGAGATGGAAAGTGCCAGACGGCCACTTGTCCGACAAGGACGTCACCCGCTTCATTTGAAAACTGTGCAACCCTCTGACCCCCTTGAACGCCAGTCATCCACCCAGGTGCTATGCGTTTACACAACCATGTTGGTGTCGCCGGTGTCCAGGCCTTATATGGCATCTCATTAAAGAGCATGAGTAGAGATCTTAAATAAACAACCTTTCTGATTTATAGTTCTATTTATAGCTCCAGGGCCGCAAACAATCCTCATTTAGATAGATCCCATAATCAAGGTTAACTTACTGGCAGCAGACTCTGTTGTGATGTTCTGCCGTGAGACTTCTTCTGTTTTGGTAGTGGACCAAACCTCTTCTTCTACCTCTTTTGAGTTTAGCACACCACCGCACAGGACCTGTCGATCCCATCAATCCCACAGGTGATTCTCATCTCCCAATCCTGCCTCACACCTGGGACAAATCAGGAGGTGACCACACTTGTAAACACCACCCTCCCCATTTCCCCCTCTACCCTTCAGCTCCAAGATATTCTATTCCAATCTTTTGTCTGGATCATTCTATCATTCATTGGCAGTCCTTCAAAGAAAACTCCTGAACAACTATTCAGTGATTTTATTTAACGTTTATTTAACCAGGAAAGGCTCTTGACATCACAAATCTCTTTTTCAAGAGTGTCCTGGCCAAGATGGGCAGCAGAAAGTAATTTCAGAATTACAAACAAGATAAATCAAAAACCTAAAAACACTAGTTAAAAACATTTACAGGGCAAGGGATGGGTCTCAAAAGCTTTCATCAATTACTTAAAAACACTTAGTGGGCCAAGTATTTCCAATAGTGAATACAAAAATAAACTGTCACAAAGGTAATATGTTCAAATATGTTCACATTTTACTTGTTCATCTCACAAGCAAGGGTCAGCAATGTACTTCACCTTCAAGCAGGGCCGGCGCGAGCACATTCGGTGCCCTGGGCAAGATGTTTCAACAGCGTTTTGATGTCCTCAAGGCCGACAGTACACCTCTCTACAGATTAGGTCAGTTTACAAAGATGACTGTGCACTTTAATGTGGTGATGCATCAGCCCTCTCAAACACCTCCTTCACTCCTTGCGTAGCTCATCTGGAACAGTATAGTTAGCCAACTCCATCTGACTGTGCTGTGAGGAATGTCTGCACCATGCCAAGGCCCTGCGAAACCCATAAATAACTGCAGCTAAGGTACGCGCACATACACACGCACATACACACACACGCACATACGCACTCGTGTGCACACACGTGCACACCCACATGGACACGTGCACGGCGCACGCGCACAAGCCCCAATTACCCTGGAGGGAAATTGCACGTTCTTTTCTGTAGAGGAAACTCGACAGCCTTTTTCTCTCACAGTCAGGGGACAAGGGGTTTGAACCTCTGTAGTTTCAACGGTATAACAGTCTCAACCTCTGTCAGTCCCATGGACGTCAGGGCACCGCTAGGCCAGGCAAAGAGGGAAGTTGCGCGTCTCTGTGAGAGGAAGCATAAATCTCGCCCACAGCTCTGGCAGTGGCCCTCCATGCAAAAACCTGTTTGCTTTGTGGAGTTGACTCACGGCTGGCCGGGGGTCGGGGGTGGGGTGGGGATGTGTGTACACAGCAGACCCCTGTGTGCGATACACGCGGTAACAGACACTTAACAGGAACGCAAATCATTCTGAGTCGTAACAGGGAGCTGAAAGGAGTGCGGTGTGGTGTTTCGCCGGTTCCCAAAACTCTAATCAGGGCAAGATCCTTCGGAATTTTACACTGACTCTGCATTCCACGTTTATGGATGTTAACATCTTACCACAGTGATGTAAAGGCTCCTTTCGGGGAATTCTAGATTGACGATCACATGATGAGCAGCATCAAAAGAAGTCTTGGTCGACTTGAACTAACTGTCAACCTAATGTTCAAGTTCTAATCTGAACTCTCAACTGTGTGTGAGTGTTTGTGTGTCTGTATGTGTGTGTGTGTGTGTGTGTTTGTGTGTGTGCAGATGTGTGTGCAGCATGACGTCCATCGGTAAATGTAATCAGGTCTCGGATGCTTGGAAAATAAGTGAACATTTGCCTCTTTTGCCTCTGACCTCACAGTTGAACCAGCATCCACGCGTTACAGATTACCCTCCTTCAAGCTACCAGACACACGTCATCTGGATGAGAATTGGCTGATACATTGATTATCTTTTCAGGAGATAACATGGAGATGGTGTCATGTCTGCAATTATTACTATAAGATCAGCTAGGCCAGTCGGCGTAGCAGAAGATGCCAAGTTTCTAAAATATCTACTGATCTACTGATCCACTGGGAACATGATCCTGCGTGCAGGATCATGTTCAAATCAACTGTGATTTCACAATAGGACTGGGTGGAGCAGGGAACTGGTGGAATTAACCAACACAGACTCTATACCATAGGATACAATATCTGTTCAGCAATTGCAGAAGCAGCCCTGACCTTTACACTAATCTCGACTGTCAATCTGGTAAACAAAGACAGGGTTTAGACCACAGAAGGTTTCAAACCAGGTCATTCCATTGTGGTGCGTGAGAGGAGGTGTGTGTTGACACACAGGGGCTGAAATAGCACAAACTGACACGAAATATGGGAACCCAATAATGATTTGGGCTTAGTAAAGGTCTTCCGTAAAGGTGTGGAACTGAGGAGGGCCGTACAAGATCACGTAGGAGGAGATACAGTCCAAAAGTAGGGCACATATTGTGTTCGAAAAGAAATGGTTGAATCACCGAGAGCAGCTCCCAAACAGCCGGGATGAGTCACCTCGATCACAGCTTTCCCGTGCGAGCGTTTGAATGTGTGTGTGTGTGTTTGTACATGTGCGTAGTATGTCTGCGTGTATATATATGTATGTCTGAATTTGTGCGTGCGCGCGCGCTTGTGTGTGCATGTGATTATACAAGTGTGTACATATGTATAGTGTATGTGGGTGTGTGGGAGTCAGTGTGTGTGTGTGCGCGTGTTTGGGGAGCGTGAGTTGTAGACCTGTCGTCGCTCTCGTGGGTTAGGACGATGCTCCGGAGTCACACATGACAACTCTGAAAGACAACATGTTTACCGCACAGCCTGAACATGCTGCATAGAGCAAAGGGTTAGTCTGTCGGGTGATGAAGGAAGTGTTTTGTCCGTCTCTTCATAAACGGAGTGACTAAATTCAGTTGAGTGCTGGATTTTAATAAGTATTATCAATCTGCAGATTGGGAGAGAAAACCAGACCTCTGACAATAAATGACAACACAACACCAGGCTTGGGTCTCAATCATGTCTCTCTCTGCTCTGAAGGCTGGAGGACCATCTTTTATAGGGTACAAGAATGTAAACATCAGGCAGTAATGAAATTACAACAGTCTGACACATAGACACAATCTACTCTTATGAATAGCAAACTTACATGAGAACATACTAACTAGTATCCAATGACTAGTTCTATTGATTAGTGAATAATGTAAGCACACAGGAAATCCCAATTTCTTCCACAGTTAGTCTGTTGGGATACCTGATCACATGGTGGCACTTTTCTGCAATACCCCGACTAACTGCATTGAGCAAATGACTTCCAGCTTGTTCGATTTTTGCGAGTGAATCGATGATACCTCAGCATGATTCTGAAGAAATCGGTCATCATTATAGTCTTTCCAACTTCCACAAAAAAAAAACGCAAGCTTTGCAGGTCTCTCAGCTCTGGTTCTCTCACAACAAGCGTGATGTTTACAGCGTTACAGCTGTATCAGACACGTTGCGTGTTTCCACTGAGCAATGGGCTTTTTCGGAACGGGAAGATCTATTTCTGCCTCTGCTCCCTTCATAACTCACGGCCTAAGTAGCTGGTGACAACTGCTCGGTCGTGGCTGTGCCACTCTGCTGGATGAAGTCCAGGAAGCAAAACCAATCCAGACATAGGGATCGACCTCAGACCAGGGTGATGTAGGAATTCTGGAACACACGGCTAAAACATACTCTCGGAGTATCTACTTTGCGTTCAGATGAACAGAATAAGAAAAGTAATCGTCTGGTCTAAGAAATAAGAGATGTTATTTGAACTCGGCCCCTTTTTGCTTGGTCGCCGTTATTTCCCCAAAACACACATAGCATAGTCTCAAAATGAACCACGCGTAATATTCATTTTCGCTTGGAGTGAGGGAATGTTGTGGCCTGAACCGAGAACTGCTGTCTCTCACACAAAACAGATGACCTAAAACTACAGCTTTGCAACGTGGTGTTAGGCAGGCTTCCATCAGTGTCCACCCTCCATTGTGGATACACCCTGAGCTGTTTTCCTGTGTGCGGGATATCAGTGTTCCCTCAGGGGTGTAAAGGAGACGCTGGGGCCAGGCCAGGAGATGAACTCCAGTCGGGAGGAGAAGGAGGGGAAAATAAAGCCTGAATGTTCTCCTTTCTCTCGCACATCCTGCCGAGGAGGTGGGCGAAACCGAAAGCGGCCCTAGCTCCCATGTTGAGGCTTGTCCAGGAAGGCTGTGTCCCACTAAGAGGAGCAGGGAGAGGAGGGTGAATGGGGCCCGGCTTTCAATATGGAGACCCAGTGACCTGCACATATACACTCCCTCAGGTCGGAAATATGTCAGAGTTTTCTTAAACATTTCTTCCCTCAGGGCAGGTAAACCAGGACCCAGAAAGTGCTATCTAGTTCTGGCTTATTTTTCTCGTTTTATTACCAGAACTGAAGAATATCCGACTTCAATCCCTTGGAAGTTTGATCCTAGCAGGAAGACTGAGCTCATTAGCTGATAGGCTGTGGAAATCTCCTGAGGTGCCATTAGTGGGGCTGTTGTTCTCAGTGTCAAACAATATGATCAGATGGTTTATCTGATTCCAGTGATGATGTCGTATCTCTCTCTGCTGTTACCGTGAAATCATACTTGAGTATCTCTCCTCTGTTAACCAAGCACAGGATATGTTCTGTCCAGCAGCCAAGCCCAGGGGTCAATGGGGCAAAGGTCTGACCTTAACCAAGGGGAAAAGGGCTGAGATTGATTCTTGCTCCTCCATCCCACCATTTAAAATGTCCTGCCTATCTGTCTGATTGCCTGTCTGCAAGCCTTCTCTTCAACTATTGCCAGACCCTAATAACTCCCTTGGTTAGAGTTTAACCTGAAAATGTCCTCAATCTAGGTTCTCGCTACTGGAACTTATTTCTGCAGACACCAGCAGTATTTTGACATCTCCCTACCTCCCTGTGCCAGAATTCTCAGACGGCGTAGAACAAGTTTGTGAAATTCCCTGAGGAGACTGCGTTCATTCACATATAGTTACCCCATCTCCCCGCTCACACACAAAGGCAACTCAGCATTTCTATACCTCAGTTCCACAAGTCTCAGACAAGTGGTCCTCTCTTTCTCTCTATCTCTCTTTCTCTCTCTCTCTGTATTACTCCCCCCCCCCATTTCACAGACCTGATTAATGAATGATAACCAGATCAAATAGATGTTGAATTATTTATTAACATTGTTACACAAACCGTTGCCGAGGGGTTTAAGGCCGCTCGTTTACTAAAAACTATACAAAAACATTTACATCCCGAGAGACATCCGCTTCAAAAACTTCATCAAGGACTTTTAAGAAATTAATTTAGTAAAACATTTATATATCCATATACATATATATAAAAACAGACATAAAAAAACATCACAGTCTTTCAAGACATCACCCAACTAAAACAGAAAACTATATAAAAAAAAAGACAACAACAATGTTTTAGTGCAAAGGCAGTGGAAGTATAAAAATACTGTTGTGTTTTTTTTCTCTCTCCGATATATAAAAAAAAAAGCAAGATGGTGGTTTAAAGGTGTGTGTCGGCGATGGGGATGCGACGCAGCTCCACTATCTGGGAGTTGGCCATGCTGCCGCCGTCGGGACTCCCGTGTAGGGACTCGTTGTCGCTCATGTTAAGGCCTGAACCTGAGGTGGACACAGAGGAAACATGCATGACAATCCCAGCTAGCAACGAAAAAACTCTCAACAGTCTGGGAGCATATATGGCTTCAACTGCTGGAGCGCCCTGTCCGAGTCAACAGAGGATTAGAGGCGGTACGTTCCGGAAGAATCAACAACTCGTCTTGGTCATGTATTCAAGTGGTCAGCAATACCCACCCGACATCCAACCGCAAGTGTGGAAATTGAAGTCTCAATAGTTAAGAGATGTGAGGTTGAAGGTCAAGACACTAAGGTTGAAATCTGACCAGATAAGACCATCAGTTTAAGACCACCTTGCCAAGTATCACAAAGGTTGTCCTGTTTATGGTTCTGGTTGAAAAGAAATAGCTGACCATTTACAGTAACTCAAGGACAGTAATGATAAGAAATCATGTACTAAAGATGGCCCTTTACGTAACTAAGACCCATAATGATAAAGGGCTGCTTAACAGACTGTTCAGAGCTTATTTTTTTTACCCACAGCAAGTTTACCTGGACAGGCATCTCAAAGTCCTCATTCTTTTATCAAAACTGTTGATAATTGACAGCAAATGCCGTCCTTTCAGACCAGGCCAGTGCATAGCCTCGCAGCGCTGACCAAACGTTGAGCGAGTGACCTCTGTCCCACTACACATCCAGACCACTGTTCCACTGAAGCCATGACCACGTTCACGTAGAGCATGGCCAGTCAGCAGGGGGGTCACACTTGACCATATCGTCTCCCTCATGATCTGGGTGACATCATCTGGCCTCGGGTCAACAGCAGCAGGGTAATTGAGGCAGTCCCAGTCAGTTAGGCAACCAGTTATTAACAAGCCTGGTTAAACATCCATGTCCAGGACTTTGATTGGCGATGATGTTTTCCTTCATTTCACTGGGTTGCATCAGCTTTTCTGAGCATCCAGACGCATCAACAATAACTATGGTATTTTGACTTGGGAGTTTCCCTTGCCAGTTCGGTTCTGTTGTGTTAACTTGAGCAGTGAGTCTAGAGGCTAATTCGGGTGACGGTGGAAGTATGTTGACTTATGGCTAATGTAGAGTGTCAGAGAGAGACAGAGAGAGAGACAGACAGAGAGAGAGACAGAGAGAGACAGAGAGAGAGAGAGCACAAAATGCACAGAGGAAAAAGAGGGAGGGAGAGAAAGACAGAAAGGAAAACAAGAGAGAGAGAGAAATTCAAAGCAACTGTCACTCCACGACAGCCACTCATCTCAGCTCTCACACACACATCGGGCACAAACAACTTGTTGTGCGTACCGTATTACGCCACGGCTTCAAAGCAGACGGGTTGGTGTGGGCCAAGACTTTGATTTCAGGTAACTCGATCATCTCTGCATCCTCTCCCCTCATTAACACCTCCTCGTCTCTCAAACCCGCTCACTCTAGAGGGACATTTAATGTGCCGTCGCCACGGTGATTGGCTGTGTTGTCCCTGGGGCCGATTTTTTGCCTCGTCTCAGGGGCCTAGTTATCGCTAAGGCACCAGACGAACCTCTGTATAACATGGGTCCCTACAAGACCCCCCCCCAGCCCCCCCATGGCAACCACGCAGAGCAAAGGTCACAAAGTGGATCAGAGTTCTTTCCATGACACGTCCACAAACAGCTGTGTCTGAACGGGGACACACGTTATGTTCCACTGTGTGTGTGTGTGTGTGTCTGGACACAAAGTGTTAAACGACGTCGGGGACCGAGAAGGTGAATGAGAATACAAAGCGCCCCCCAAAAAACCCCACTGGAACCACGTCCAGAATCACCTCATCTAATCTAAGATGCTGGTATGGAACAGGTGAAATGACATCACACAGCCCAGACAGACAGCCGACTGCTTTTCAAGTTGAGTCCGTAATAATGGCACCGGTCACACGGCTCTGTGCAGCTCTTCTGCTATCTAACTCCTACGAGTCAGGAGGAGCAGAGAGCAGTTCAGGCCCTACTTGGCATGTGCTCAACTGGGCCTTTTATTGTTATTCAAGCAGCGTGGGGAAGATTACTGTGATTTGAGTGTTGGCGGTGGGGCTGCGCTGGGGGTGGGCGTGGGGGGGTGGGCTGTGTATCTGCCTGCAGTAAGACCTTTATCTCATGAAACTTTAATGGTGGAGGAGAAATCTTCTCCAGGCTGGGAGATTGAGCGCCCCCAGTGAAACGACTGAGAAGGGTTAGCGGCTGTAATGGATGCCACTAGCAAGTACACAATAGTAAGCACACACACACACACACACACACACACACACACACACGGGGTACACTCGATACTTCACAAACACACACACAAACACACACACACACAGGACACATTCTTGTGTGGACAGGATACTGCTACATTGAAACCTGTGCTTCCCATTCCTGGGTGACTCATTAAAGAAAGTAAGAACGACAAGTCCTGGACAACGAACGGGTGCTCATCACAGACTGTCCAACAGAGTTTCCAGGCCCAAGTATTCCCAGCCAGTTATGGATTCGTACCCGTCTTTAAGGCAAATATGAGGTCATCGAACTCCTGCGACTCTTCATCGGCCGCGAGGGTGGTGTTGATGAAGCCGGCGTCCGTGGGGAAGCCCTGGGTCTGGGGGCTGGCCTTGTACACGCTGCTGGGCTGGCTGCCCGCATGCAGGGACGCACGCTCCCAGTCCGCGGACACCTGGCACACACACGGGGACACACACACACGCGCATACAGACACACACACGGACACACACGTGCACTCGCACAAAGAAAGAACATGGAAAATGAGTTTATTCCAGAGATCGCCCGGGCGGAGCACAAGCAAACACAAACATCCAGCTACTTCAACGGGGCAGGCAGCTAGCGACAGGCTGCTGGCACGTCTCGTTTAGCATGGGCTCCCACAGCGCTGTAGACCCACAACCGTCACCTGACACGAGCACACAAACAGGCCCAGTGACATAGCGGAGACCCGCCCCAGCAAGACCCCAGTTCCTGATGTGGTGAACAGTCCCATTCTGCCTGCCCTGTGATCCAGTTTGAGACGTGTGTGTGTGTGTGTGTGTGTGTGTGTGTGTGGAGGGGGTGGTGGGGGGCAGGGGTCAAATAGAGTTTATGTTGTCAAACAGCCCCAAAAGGGATTCATGCAAAACAAGGGGTCATGCAGAGGGCAGAGTTAGGGGATGACGAGGCGGAGGTTGTAACACGTCTAACACATGTAAATGAATAACCCTCCCTCAAGACCGTATTCATGACAGAATTTAATCTCCAGTCAATCTAAGACGTTTGAGGGTGAAGTGCTAAAGGCTACATCAGCTAGGGGATTCACATCAGCCAGTGGAGTATGGTAGTAGAACGAGAGAGAGAGAGAGAGAGACAATAAGAGAGAGACAGAGAGAGAGACACACACAGACATAGAAAGACAGAGACAGAGAGAGATAAAGGGAGTGAGAAACCGTGTGAGTGTGGGTCTGTGTGAGTACCAGAGCCCAGCGCAGGTTTTTTCCCAAGAGAACTCCATCCTCTCCTCCTCTCTCTCTCTCCCTCTCTCCCTCTCTCTCCCTCTCTCTCCCTTTCTCTCCCTCCCCCCCCCCCCCCCCCTCTCTATCTCTCTCTCTCCCCCACACTGTGAATGCGCTCCCTCCCAGCCTATCACAGCCTGCCCTGTAAGAGGTACAGAATGTCCCAGTTAGGTGAATTAGCCCACAGAATGCACTTGTTCGGCTCTGTCATATCCCCTTTCCAGAGGGGTGATCATATAACTCACGCCAGCACCCTACACAGGCCTACCCAACACCCCCCTCTCAGATTCTCCCCAGTCTCACCCCTCCCCCTGCACTGATTGATTTTCTTTCTGATATGTACCAGCTAGGGACCATCACGGAACGTCAGTGCTCTCATGAATAAGACAGGATTAGTGGATCCCAGTAGCACAGAAACACCTCACAGGGTCTGTTCCCTGGAGAAATTGAATAAAATGTACCCCCCCCCCCCCACACACACACACACAACCCCCCGGCTCAGACCCACACTGGCCTTAAGCCACCTTCCACCCACCCCCAGCCCGCGCCACCCAGCCTCCCCTGCAGGTCTTATCTCTCACCTTATTGGGTGACCTCCAGTGTTTAGGTGGTGCGTGTGCGCGCGCGTCTCTGGGATATGTAATATTCATGTCTATCTGTGTTTGGATCCATGTAGATGTGCAGCATGTGCGGGGGTTTATCTGTGTGTGTGTGTGTGTGTGTGTGAGAGAGAGAGAGATGGAGAGAGAGATGGAGGGAGAGAGAGCTAGAGAGATGGACAGATAGTGATGGAGAGAGAGATGGAGAGAGAGATGGAGAGAGAGAGAGAGAGAGAGAGAGAGAGAGAGAGAGAGAGAGAGAGAGAGAGAGAGAGAGAGAGAGAGAGAGAGAAAGAGAGAAAGAAAGAGAGTGAGCACAGACCCGCCAGAAGGTCAGAAGGGTTACAGCATACGTGAAAAGCCAGCCCTCCCTCTCTCTTTCTCACACACACACGGGTTATGTAAAGCTCGCTCGCACTGCGACCGAGGGTGCTGACTCCGTCGGGCAGCGGAGAGCAAACAGAGCGCGTGCGAGACTCTGGGGGGGGGGGGTGGGTGCTCCGTGTTCTGTGAGGCGAGATACGTGTGACTGGGAGGCTGGGGGGGGGGGGCGGGCGGGGGTGGCTGGACAAACACAGCCCTGGGAATGTGACCCGGGAGAGGGAGGGGGGGGGGGGGATGGAGACAGGGGAGGTGGGAGGAAGGGGGGACCTGAGGCTAAGCTGCGGGAGGGAAGATTAGAGCCGGGTCTGGCTGGAGAAGCACCTGGCTGTGGAAAGCACCGTCGCACAGCGGAACGTGTGCATCGTGTGCATTCATGTGTCTAACGTGTGCGCGTGTGCACGCGATGAACGTGTGCGTATGAGGTGAAGAAGCGCGCGCGTATGCGTGTACGTGTGCGGGCGCGTGTGTGCGTACAAGTGCGTGTGTGTGCGTGCGTGCCGTACCTCCTCCATGGCGCTGATGAGGTTCTGGGTGGACTTGCTGATCTCCCCGCCCACCGTGGCAGCCCCGCCCTGGCAGGTGGCGTCCGGCCCGCCGTGCCCGTTCATCTCCACCGTGTAGCTGGCCTTGGACGGCCAGCACAGCTGGTTGTGCATCAGAAAGTAGACCGCAAACACGTACAGACCCTGGAGGGGGTGAGGAGAGAGGTTCGAGTCAGGTTCCGGCATGTTCTCAAAGGGTTCTCAGGAACGTGCTTGCGTTTAATAAGGGGGAGATGATCAGAAGAGTAAAATACGGAGTTGCTTTATGAATACGGCAAACGTCCACACCATCTTCATCGCCGTCATTATCACCACCATTAACTCCATTTTAACAAGTCACTTGACCATCGAGGAGAAAAGGGGTTTGAACTTTTTAAGGAACTCCCTCGGGCCACTGAAGGGAATCACGCGTAGGGAATTCTAGAGCTTCACGACGTCATCCCCTGGAAATGACATCACCTCTCGGCATCTCCTCATCATTGCATCCTCTCTCTCTGTCTCTCTCTCTCTCTCTCTCCCTCCTTCTCTCTCTCTCTGTCTCTCTCCCTCTGTCTCTCTCTCTCTCTCTGTCTCTCTCCCTCCTCTATCTCCCTCCTTCTCTCTGTCTCTCTCCCTCTCCCTCTGTCTCTCTCCCTCTCCCTCTGTCTCTCTCCCTCTCCCTCTCTCTCTCCCTCTCCGTCTCTCTCTCTCTCTCTCTCTCTCTCAACAAAGACCCGGTGTGAACTACTCCACAACACCATGGTGTCAAATACCACAGGGTGACCAGACATCTCACAACACCCCTGCAGTAGACCGTGACAACAGGCAGCCACAGATAGAGATTCAGTCCTGTATTACACCCCCCCCCCCCCCACCACCACTGAACCACACTTGTATCATCCTCATCCTCACTGACCCCCCCTGTCCTCCCATCCCCAAAGGAAGTAAGAAAGTAAACCATGATCTGGTACACAACCATTTGGTAAAAAAAAAAAAAAGCTATTTTATGGGTCTGATTCGGAATCACATTCATTTCAAGTTGCTTACCATCTCAGTATCGCATCACTGCTTAGCTCTATTCCGTCACTTCATGTGGTTCAATAACTTGCCATTTAGTCAAGGTAACTGTTACTGTAAATCACCCTCCATTTACCACAGCTTGCCCACGGCCCCAGTGCAGTAGATCATGAGACCTTACCCCGACGAGGGAAGATGGACTTGCTAAAAGGGGGAAAATAAGCAGTGATCACGGAAATAATCGTCTTTACCGGACATCGTTGTTTATTGGCGTCCCCGTAAATAAGGGAAGTCAGCTTGGAGAAAGAGAAAAAATGCAGAAATATGGACAATTTGGCAGCCATCTGTGTGTTTTATGGCTTGAGGTGTGTGTGTGTGAGAGAGCTGTATGAGCGTGTGTGCGCGTGAGTCAGTGTGCGTGCGTGTGTGTGTGCAGCCCCTGTCATTGGTCTCCGACTTCACGGAGGCCGTTTCATCCGTCCCGTTTGCAGGGTGATTAGCACGTCGTTAAAGGCCTGTGAATTGGGAGGAACTCGCTTTATAACTCTCAGACACTTATGTAAGTGTTCTCTGACAGATAGAGAGAGAGAGACAGGGAGAGAGACAGGCAGCGCGAGGACTGAGGAAAAAAATGCATTAGCAAACTTCCATTAATCCTCATTCTAACCTAAGAAAGAGAAGGAGAGAGACAAGGGATAGCAGGGATTCCAGAGTTAAGGTCAGGACACCATTAGACCCTCATGAGAACGATGGGAAGAGGTGAGAAAGATGGGGGAGGGGTCACAGGACCTAGCAAGTCAGGACCTAGCAAGTCCACCATTAGAACAAAGGTGGAGAATGGAAACGAAAGAGCAGAAAAGAGAGAGTTCACTCGATAAAAAATAAAGGAAGGAACAGCGAGATCAATGGGGAGGAATATTGAGTCACAAGGAGGAGGACTTAGATGAAGTGACTGGCAGGAGGCAGGTTATATTGACACTGTAGCGAGCTCTCTCCACACAGACTATACAGCAGTCTTACAACTCGGTGTGTTCATCTAAGCTAAAGAACGCACGACAGCCATTATCATGTCCCACACATCCAGGTATCCAAGGGTCCCTCGACCTGGCCTTTGCCATCCGTCCGTCTCCAGTGGCAACGCTCGTGACGGACAGCTGGCCCCGCCCACAATGAACAGAGCTGTTTCCTAGCGGTGTGTACAGGCCTTCCAGGAAATGGAGGCTCATTGAATCGCGCGGAGGCCTGCTTCGTTGTTCGAAAGGCTGTCGCCTGCCTGTGATGGCGGGAGAAGAAGGCGTTGACCGGTAGACGAGGCAGACACAGACCCAGAGCTGACATAAACAAACTTCACTCAATTCCAGATTGGATTATTCAGCCTGATCAGATGCAGATGCTGCTCCGCCTGCAGATACAGGAGGTGGACGAGACAGAGGGAACAGACAGACCAAGAGAGAGAACTAGAGAGGTAGAGGGAAAGAGAGAGACAGACAGACAAAGAGAGAGAAAGCAAGAGAGAAAAAGAAACATAGAGACACACAGAGAGAAAGAGAAAGTGGCGGGGTGGCAGAGTAGCAGAGTAGCATCCTACCCTGTGCCAGCTCTGGGAAACATCCACCCATCAAACCTGAACACGGCATCTCCTTCATCTCTGTTGATTCCAGATTGCGAATTACTTTTGCGGTCACATTGATTAACCTGAGAGGGACCAAAAGTTGCCCCCTAAACATGGAGAAATCAATGACTGGCTGTTAACTGAGTAGCTGTGTGCTATGGAAGGTTACGCAATCATTAGGCAGGGGACGTGAATGAAAAGGACTGGAAATGATTGTCGATCTAATAGGGTCTAATAGGTCAAATGTACTGTAATGTTCCGACCCTACCCTGGGGGCTGAACCTGCGGCCGACCTTTGCACTTCATTATTGTCAGTAATCTGTTGTACACGCCAACGAGCCCGGCTCCTTCTCGGCGTCGCTATAGGACACCGTCTACGTTCAACACAACGCACTGAATACTTGCACTTACATTTGGACAAGATTCCTACCAATGCACTCCGTTAAAAAAAACATACTAATATGCTGATGGAAGGTTCTAACAAGATACCTCTCTGCTCCGGTGATTCTACTCAGTGTATCTACAGATGGCCCTAGAGATCGTCTCAAAAAAGAGCTTTCTTGGTTCTAATGCAGATTCGTTCCTGAACCGAGATTCTAGTGAACAATAACTCTATAACTGCTCCTTTGCAGGCAGGGAAGATGGCAACAGCTCCGGCAACAGAGAACACACACCACTCCCTGTGCAGGGCGACGCGCTCGAGAAATCTAGGTCAGCTGTGTTTGTTTACGGCTAATCGATGTTCTTGGACGTGGCTTGCCTCGGAACCTCATTACCTGTCTGCGAGAGGACTGACTGATTGTCCCGGCCAGCTGTGCCTTTCCTGCTCTCTCACAGACGTCACACCCCCCTCGGGGGGTCTGTCTCCGGCTATTTCCTGTTTACCCGTAAACAAAAAAAAAAAAGAACGGATGCGATGGTGCCGTCTGTCCGGCTGAACAAAACGACTTATTCTGCCGCGTTGCCTCTCTCTCCCCTTCCCCACTGGCAGCAGAGAACGGACGAGCACCCCGGTGGGGTGAGAGAGGGATGAAAGGACGAGGGAAAGAGAGAAAGAGAGAGACGGAGAGAGCTGATTTGTGTTGGAAGGGAGCTGGAAGAAGGTTGAGGCGGTAGGCATCGAGAGAGGGACGATCGATACGATGCAGAAGGGGCAATTACACTTAGGCCAAGCATCTGATTCCTTTGCGTTCCCACTAAAATGCAGTTTGGACGCTCAGATAAAATCGTCTGATGGACGACTGTGGATATAGTGTGACAACAGGCCCAGTGCGGTAGCTGACCACTGCAAGTCGGTCTCCGTAGCCACAAGATGATGTCATCGTTGCCCTGATT
The DNA here is from genome assembly GCF_963692335.1 of Osmerus eperlanus. Lineage (NCBI taxonomy): Eukaryota > Metazoa > Chordata > Actinopteri > Osmeriformes > Osmeridae > Osmerus > Osmerus eperlanus. Next base: position 6,643,124 of record NC_085045.1, on the reverse strand, counting down.
GAGCTAGCGGGCCAGCGCGACCGGTGACATCACCTACGGACGACATCATCCAATTAGTAGTTAGAGGGAAGGAGGCGTGGACTTTAGGGTGCTACTGTCGTCTTTGTCGTGTGGATGTGACATATCACTCGGGCCCCGCACGAGCTCACTTAATGGACTGTTGACGTCTTCGAGAAAGTCACAGAAGGCAGAGACATTCACAAGAACCGATCCACCCCCCAAAAAAGCGTCCAGCCATCACCAGCAGACACCGGGTTGCCTGTGTCACTGCATATCAAAGTAGATGAATACAAAATTTGATGCTACATGTGCCATGTGCCGACAGCCAACAGGCTTGTGCAATGTGAGTTAAGACTTGACTAACTAGCAACTGAAGCACTGGGGTTGACAAGTTCAGAGCATATCCCCCTTAACTACCGGCTGTCGTGCAACTCCTGGAGGCTCGATATCAATGAAAGGGACTTGGGAATTTCCAGAGCTATCTAGCAACACAGATAGAGCTATCTGCCATCGCATTAATGGCCTTGTCTTATCGGCGCTGGCTCTGAATTATCTTCACACTGTGCTCTGGGAGAGACAAGAAAGAGAATGAACAGGGGGAAAATAAAGAGCGAGGGAGGGAGGGAGGGAGGGAGAGAGAGAGAGAGAGAGAGACAGAGAGAGAGGGAGGGAGAGAGAGAGAGAGAGAGAGAGAGAGAGAGAGAGAGAGAGAGAGAGAGAGAGAGAGAGAGGGAGGGAGGGAGGGAGAGAGAGAGAGAGAGAGAGAGAGGGAGAGAGAGGGAGAGAGAGAGAGAGGGAGGGAGGGAGGGAGGGAGGGAGGGAGGGAGAGGGAGAGAGAGAGGGAGAGAGAGAGGGAGGGAGGGAGGGACCGAGTGAGAGAGAAAGGGCAAGAGAGTCTGGGTCTCGGTGTGGGTGAGGTCAGAATGTGGAGATAGAGGGGTGATAAGCCCTCTCACTATTCTACTACTGCTGGAGAGCTTTCAGCTCTTCTCTTCACCCCAGTCAGACATCAAAGTGCGACTTCAAAGTCCTGCCGGAGACAGCCCTCATCGCGCACTCTCTATCACGCACGCACACGCGCACACACACACACACACACACAAATTCACACACGCACGCTCAGACACACTCCCTCATTTGCACTTGCACACAAACACACACACACACAGACAAACACATATGCTCACACACACACCCACACATTTGCACTTGCGCACAAACACACACACACACGTGCTCACACACACACACCCACACATTTGCACTTGCACTTGCACACACACACACACACACACACACACACACACACACACACACACACACACACACACACACACACACACACACACACACACACACACACACACACACAGACAGATAGTCTCAAGGGCCAGACGAGTGCAGTGGCTTAAGGAATCAATATTGTACTGACTGAGTCCTAACTGCCTAAATGCCTCTAGAAAGCCATGCACCATGAAATGGATTGAGTCTAATCTAAAGGGACACGCGCTGACACACAAGCATCGAGACCGCCACCACGACGTCTTCACACGCACTACAGCCACGGGCACCCACGACGGAGGTCATCGACGTCTCGTCGCGAGACGAGGTAAAAACGTGACATTTGTCATTTGACGGAAGAGAAGCCGAGCAATTCAAACGGCATCCACGACGCTGCCGTAACCACGCTACGGGCGACACTGCTACGGGCGACACTGCTACGGGCGACACTGCTACGGGCGACACTGCTACGGGCGACACTGCTACGGGCGACACTGCTACGGGCGACACTGCTACGGGCGACACCGTCACGGCGATGCTGAGGACGCTCCACAGGACATGGGGGTGAGGAAGAGGAGGGGGGGGGGGGGCAGGTCTCACCAGCAGGCAGTTGAAGATCACGTAGAGGATGAGCATCCACAGGCGTCTGTAGCCCATGTGTAGGCCCGCCCACAGCCACACTAGGGACACCAGGAGGAACAGGTAGATCACCATGGGCACCTCTGGAAGACACAGCACACAGGGGAGAATGAATATGAAGTGAACAAACACAAACACCAATCTTCCTGGAGCGAATGGGACTGAAGTCCAGGACATTGAGCGGAGGGATACAGCACTGTAGAACCATAGCAACGAAGAGCCCCGGTGTTCGAATCGTCCTCGCTGCCAGGCCCTGGTCATTAGCATACCCAGCAACCCCGTCCCTGCAATATCATATTCATCCTGCTAATTAGGACAAACAGACACAGTGTTCCATTCAGGAACAGCGGGGACACGGGGAGTTGTCAAAGGAGACGGGACGCTCG